>NC_060281.1:77978326-78115700 GCF_021613505.1 Equus quagga
TCTGTTCTCATTATTTGGATTGGCATCGGGATCAGAGACCAAACTTTCAGTAACATTATGGTGTTAGCTCCTTCCTGGAACAGGCCTTCTATCTTAAATCCTTTTAGGCAGTTAGGGGGAAGGTCAGAGTTCCTTTAAGAGTCTTTTTTTTCTTTGCAGAGCCCACAAACTTAGGAGCTATGCCAGTAGGCCGGCCCCAGAATCTTTGGTTTTTAAAAATAATCAAGCCAGGGGCTGGCCATGGCTGAGTGGTTAGATTCACCTGCTCTGCTTCGGCGGCCCAGGGTTTCGCTGGTTCCGATCCTGGGCACGGACCTAGCACCACTCATCAAGCCACGTTGAGGTGCCGTCCCACATAGCAGAACTAGAAGGACCTGCAACTAGAATATAGAACTATGTACCAGGGGGCTTTGGGGAGAAAAAGGAAAAAAATAAAATCTTTAAAATTAAAAAAAAATCAAAAAAGAAAATCAAGCCAAAGAGACACATTTTGGGGTGGCAACCTCTGATCCCCCACAATGGTATCCCAAATTTAAAACATAAACTTTCCTTGACCCGCTCCTGGGATTTCATCCTAAGGAGAAAACAAACAAACAAAAAACCATGTATGTATGTGAAGGTACCTGTAAAAGGATACGTATTGCAGAGATGCTTCTAGAGCATAAGAGTGAGAACACCTTAAATGTTCCCAAATAGGGACTGTGTTTGTAAACAGGCAACAATCCATACAATAGCATCCTGTGCAGCCATTAAGAATGTTGCTGTCGGGGCCCACCTGGTGGCACAGCAGTTAAGTTCGCACGTTCTGCTTCTTGGCGGCCCAGGGTTCGCCGGTTTGGATCCTGGGTGCAGACATGGCACCGCTTGGCAAAAGCCATGCTGTGGTAGGCATCCCACATATATTAAAAAAAATAGAGGAAGATGGGCACGGATGTTAGCTCTGGGCCAGTCTTCCTCAGCAAAAAGAGGAGGATTGGTGGTAGATAGCTAAGGGTTAATCTTCCTCAAAAAAAAAAAAAAAGAGGTGGGTTCTCATGGTTGCCATGGGGGTCTTCATGGTGATTTACTGTGTACCACCTTCCCTGGGGAAAGCTTTCTGGAGGGCAGAGCTCATGCCTGCCTCAGCTCTGCTCCCAGCACTCTAGCTAGAGCGTGCCTGAGGACTTTGCACGTGGCCTTTGCAGCCAGGCCTGCTTTCATCCTGCTTTGTCACTTACACCTTTCCAAGCCTCAGTTTCTTTATCTATGGAATGGGGAGAATAGCAGTACCTCTCCCATCGGGTTGGTGAGTGGATGAAATGAAATACTGAGTGTCAAGGCCTTCAGTCAGGGCCTGGCATGTGGTAGTGGTAATCAACAGTGAGTGGCAGACACCCTCACTGGAGCGCTCTGACCTGCGCACAGTAGGTGCTCAGTAAATGATACTTGTTATCATTGGATCATGCATACAGCAGGTGCTTGGTAAATGGTATGGTCATCAGTGGAATGCACTGACCTGCATATAGCACACACTCAGTACGTGGTAGTGGTCGTTCTGGGAGCATGATGATCTGCACACACTAGGCACCCAGTAAATATGGTTTGGTTGTTTCCATCTATTGTTTTAGTGGCAGTGATTCCAATTCTCTCTCCTCAGTGGAGAGAGCAGCCCAGGGCTAATAGAAACAGAGCGACAAGAGATTTTCACATATTGAGGTATATGGGATAACTGAGTTCAAAACTGATTCGGCTTGAACTACCAAGCCTGACTTATGGCCTATCAAACATACACTGTACACTTGCTTATCCATTAAAGTAAAGAGTGCACTCTCTTAAGAGAAGAATGCATCCTTCCCCACCTAGCCCTATTGGTAACGCCAGGATTCATCCCTTTCCTGACATCACGGTGGGGTTGACCTGCTAATTTGCAACTGCATACCTCTTTGAAATTTTGATGAAAATCTATCCTGGGTGCATTCAATGTATGTTCTTTGTTGTAAAAAAGATATAAGACTGTATCGAAACTATGCTTCTCCAGAATATCTTCTAAGGCCTTCCCGGGTTACAATCCCTACTCTGGCTCATAATAAACTCACCCAAATTTCGATTTATAGGTTGGTTATGGATTATTTTGTCAACATTTCTTGGCATAGTTGGCAGAATTTCCGAGAAACCTACCAGAGACCACCTGGAATCTACACTGAACTGGCATTTTGTACCAATAGGGGTCCATTGAGCCCCCCGGATCACTGCATTCTTCAGGTGACCCTGGTGAGTTCTCCTGAAACCTGGACCTCCTTACTTTAAATAGACAGTCCAGAGTTTATATGAACTGTTTCAAACCTTAAGACTAGGTGTCATAGGGGTACCGGTACATACCCGAGGTAAGAGGAACCTGGGGGGGAATTCCTAGGAAAGAGAAACCTAGGGGGAATTCCTAGGCCAGGGGGCCTAGAGGGAACTTTGGAGTGAATGGGGCAGGCTGACATTTTTAACTTGACTCTAAACTGGAAAGAATTGCATTTATAAAGTGTGAACAAACTGTTTAATAGAGAAATGAGACTGAATGTGTTCAGCTCTGAAGAAAAGGTACATTGCTCCTCCTGGCCAAAAGGCATTCTTAGGTGACTGAGGACTTTAGCGGGAACATTGGAGGATTGAAGGCCTCATGAGGTGTAGCAGTCCCATAGGGACCTCCACTGTCATTCATGTTCATTAATTACAGGCTCATCTGGGAAGCTCATGAAGGGTTGGTCACCCGAGCTCTGAGCCTCCACGGTGGTTTTAGGCTTCCAGCAGGAGAAACTGAGGCACTTAAGAGAGTTTTTATGACATTCCTTTAGGGAGTAACACTCAGAAGCAGTACACTTCTGACCCACTACACTGTCCCTATGGATTTTTCAGACTTTAAAGCAAAACAAAACTAAAAGGAAAGCAGGAAATTGAGATTCTAAAAGCCAACCATTCCCGATTGGGCAGGCTCACCTCCGAACTCCGGTTGGCTTCATGCTATGACTTGCAAGTGCTTAATGAAATAAGGATAGCTGTTAATGGCTGGCAAGATGACCCGGGATAATTTGAAATTACAGTGGCCACTGTGGGGCTCCTTTTTAAGAGTGCGGTAACAGAAATTTTTAGAGTTTAGCTTGCCAGCTTTTAGCACAATTGCTCAAACTAAAGGTTCTGGAAACTGTAAATATTTACAAAGTACAGCGAAAAAGATCTTACTAAGCTTGTTTCATGTCCTGAGGGCTTGGCATAATAATCGTCATGTTAGGGGCTGGCCCCGTGGCCGAACGGTTAAGTTCGCGCACTCCGCTGCAGGTGGCCCAGTGTTTCGTTGGTTCGAATCCTGGGCATGGACATGGCACTGCTCATCAAACCATGCTGAGGCAGTGTCCCACATGCCACAACTAGAAGGACCCACGACGAAGAATATACAACTATGTGCTGGGGGGCTTTGGGGAGAAAAAAGGAAAAAAATTAAAAAATAAAATCTTAAAAAAAATAACAATAATCGTCATGTTAGAGATTGTGAAATATGGTTAGACAAAATGTAGTTGCACCCCATTTTGCGGTCAGAGATAGTCAAAGAGAAATGTGGGTTGCACTCCATTAGCTGCTAAGGGTTCTACCGAGCTGCTGAGAGCCTCAGGGGAATTACATTGGCCATTAGAAGGAACGTTCTGATTAGATAAGATCATTTAAAAAGTGCACTTAAAAAGCAAAACCTTCAACATCCCGAAATAATCTTACTGAAAGTTTTGTTGCAAAAAGCAAATAGAAAATTAACTTATAAATAGTACTTAAAGGAATATATTAGGCCATGACTTTACAGACACCTCCATAATCTACTCTCCGAGTTAACGAAATGGAGAGATTTTCTGGGAAACTGCTATGCTAAAGATTTCTGGAACAGTTCAGTGCTACCAGGTAGTTACTGTTTATCCTGGCCAAAACCTGACAAGGTATCCAAAAGGATGTAGCAACTTAGGATCAGAAATGTGGCCAAACTGGAAGCCGATATTCAGAGTCTGATAGGAATTTTCTTTCCAGGCCTTTTTCCCTAAGTTAAAATAAAACTAAGCACTCAGAGGGAAAAAGCAGATTAGGGTGATGTGTGTGGACAGATAGAAGATCTGTCCTCAATTTACACACCCTTGTTAAGACTAGAAAAGCAGTCCTAGAGGCAGTTCAGATTCCACCCGGTTCCTTTATCTCCAAAAGGATGGCACTCTCTCTCTCTCTCTCTCTCTCTCTCTCTCTCTCAAGTGTTACCTAGCTCATCACCAAATCCTAAAACTGAAAAAAAGAAAGGGAAAAGGCCAGAAAAATGGCCATAAGGGCAGCCTCGCCCAAAATCTAACATCTTGAGTGTCTTCTCTACAAATATTAGTAAAAAGGCTTAAAACAGAATTTGCATTCATAACTAGTGTATTATTGGACCTGCTTCATGGCAGTAATTTTCAAAGAATAGGTGTGGAGACCGTGTATGTGTCTATATGTATGTTATATGCGCATGATATTTTTACCTCCAGATGGTATAATTTCTTTTTTTGTTGTTGATGAAGATTAGCCCTGAACTAACATCTGCTGCCAGTCCTCCTCTTTTTGCTGATGAAGACTGGCCCTGAGTGAACATGTGTGCCCATCTTCCTCTACTTTATATGTGGGACACCTACCACAGCATGGCTTGCCAAGCAGTGCCATGTCTGCACCTGAGATCCAAACTGGTGAACTGTGGGCCGCTGAAGCAGAACGTGTGCACTTAACCACTGCGCCAGTGGGCCAGCCCCAAGATGGTATAATTTCTAAAGAGCTCTATTCGATTGACTTAAAGTAAGCACTTGCATAAATTCTAAATGTAATAGAAATGTCTTTCAGGTTAACATGAGATAAATTCATCTTTGGTAAATGAAAATTTGTTTAAGTTTGTTGGTTTGATTAAAATAGGCATGTGCTCAGTGTTACCAGCACTGGATGTGATGCAGATATGCAGCCTTTATTCTATGTTTATTGGTCAAATAATCTGCTGTTACCTCTATTACAAAACAAATTAACAAAAATAATAACTTAAAATGATGGATAATTCTGTCTAATGTCTCAAGAAGTTTTGTAGGCAACCTAAAAATAATTATTGAGAAGGAGTAAACTAAATAGATGTAAAAAAGAAAGTGTTGGTGAACTTTTTAAAATTATGTGTTATGGCATGGATATTTAAAAGAATTTCAAAACCTTTTGGTGACTTGAAACCTTTAGAATTTTATTAAATTAGGTTAAACGATAGAAATCTAGGTCATTTTCAAATAAGATAAAATACTGAAATATTATTGCTAAACATATCTAAGTTTAACTACTTTTGGCTTCTTATTACAGAGAAACTGAAGTGTTTGAGTCTATTAGTAAACACGTCTTGTGTTTTATTACTATGAAGTAGCATGTTTCGAGAAATTATGAAAAGTGTTTAGGATGCTGATATAAAAGAGAGTTCATAGTTGATTACTTTTTAGTTTTTGCTAGGGTCTGTAAGGGTTAAAAATTCTAATTAATATATTAATTAAAGCTACTAAAATTAATAAGGAAAACAGCTCTGTATACAAGGAAAGTAAAACATGTTTCCAGTAAAGAAAGTATAAGGATTGGAAGTATTTTTATTTGTTGGGTAAAGAAAGATAAATTTGTCCTAAAGTACTAAGGACCAGGTACGTTTAACCAATTCATGTGCTGCAGAATCAAAAGGCATAGATTCATGGATTCACATTGCTCATTTAAAAAAGGCCTCTCCACTTGAGTCAGTTTCAGTTCCTATTTCTGATAGCCAACTTTAACTCAGCAAGGCAAGTGTCTCCTAACCAGGGTGAGAAGATGGCATCTGTTGTAGACAGCTGTCCCAAGACTGTTGTAGACAGCTGTCCCAAGACTCCGGACCAGGCCTGTATTCTCAACCTTGTATCTCGCATTTAAATCTTTGTTATGCTTAAGCTGTATACCTATTTTATAATTGTTCCATTTAAGGTTTCAAAATACTATCATCCTTGAAGAAAGTGACTGATTTGGAACAGACTGGTCCTAAAGGCCAGGCACTTACCGAGTGACTCCTAATGGAACTCAGTGGTTATGTGGAACAAATCTCTGTTCTTGGCTACTGCCTGGATGGCTAAAACACTGCACCCTGAGTTTCCCTTGGATGCAGGGAAGGATTCACACTGAGCTAACACTTGTTGCCAATCTCCCTCTCTGTAAGGCCAGATGGGCTCGTTCAGTGTTCCACTCGTATGACCACCGAACACCTAGCTATAGCTGTTCCTCCTTTGGGGCTGGAGGATGCCATATCACATATAGAAGCCCTTAACAGTACTCAAGCAGGAATCGCCTCATTAGATACTTAAATGTCTTTAATAAGAAAGGCTGTCCTTCAAAATAGAATGGCCTTAGATATTCTTACAGCACCCCAAGGCGGTACATATATATATCATTCAACCTGAATGCTGTGTTTTTATACCCAACAAGCCCTCCAGTGTATCATCTCTGCTAAAGCACATGAAAAGAAAAAAACAGGTGAATACCTTAAGCGATCCTGTACTTGGTTTTGATTTGTTTCGTTGGCTCCCTTCTGGTACTGGCTTCCATTTGTGACCTGGATTGCAATTCCTTTTTCTATTACTCCTTGGAATTCTTGTATTAGTCATAATATTCAAACCAATTTCTGTTTTCTCAGTGTTGTATGACTGGTATGCAAGCTAGAGTAATGATTGCTCAGTGACTTGAGATGGTTGATGGAGCTTACAACCCTGGACGAATCCTCTTTTCTTAAGGCTATGCCTAAGAGTTCATTTTTAAGCTAATCGTTTCAAGTATGGATTACCTATTCTATAATCGCTATAAACAATGCAACTATAGGAAGTCATGTAAAAGCACATGTACAATGTTTGTGCGATAATCTAAAAATAACTGACAAGTTACATAGCCTATGAAACACTTCCCCTATTAGTATATACCTCTCTGCTTGTCCCCTATATCTGACTGTTTCCCCCCAACATGGATAACTGGGCAAATCAATGATATAAAAGCCTAGCACCAAGGGACATGATGGACCCAGGGCGGGCAGCAACGACCCTGGCACTGAGAGACAATATTTTGATCAGCAATGCTTTCTATTGACAGATTATTGATCAAAAGGGTAAAATAAGTGATTTTCACATATTGAGGTATATGGGATAACTATTTGAGTTCAAAACTGATTCAGCTTGAACTAAAAGGCCTGACTTATGGCCTATCAAATATACATCATACATGTGCTTAACCATTAAAGTAAAAAGTGCACTCTCTTAAGATAAGAAGGCATACTTCCCCTCCTATGCCCTGTTGGTAACGCTCTATTGGTAATGCCCAGATTAGTCCCTTTCCTGACAACACGGTGATATTGACCTGCTAATTTGCAACTGCATACCTCATTGAAATTTTGATGAAAATGTATCCTGGGTGTGTTCAACATATGTTCTTTGTTCTAAAAAAGATATAAGACTGTACCGAAACCCATGCTTCTCCAGAATAACTTCTAAGACCTTTCCAGGTTATACTCCTCACTATGGCTCATAATAAACTCACCTCAATTTTGATTGGGTGAGAAAGGCATCGGCAGATCCAGGGGTCACTCCCAATCACTCTAGCAGCCTCCGTTACCTTATCTATAGAGCAAGGAGAATAACACGCTATCCCAGGACGTGGAGGGAGCTAAAGCACATTCAGCATTTTGCACCCAGTAGGCACGCCATAAAGTCCTTCCCATCTCTGAAATTTCCAATGAGCATCTGTGCTTAGGCCCAGAGAATAGCTTAAAGCAAGTTAAAAAAAAATCTCTTTCTGAGCATTATCTATGAAGGTGCAACCATCTTTTCAAACCAAATAGTTGTGTTTTTCTTTTTAACACATAGCTTGTGGGATGGCATCTGTTTTCTATCTCACGAGCATTGAATGAGAGCTGTTTAATATAAACAGCGAGAGGAAAGGTGCTTTGATTTCTCCAATGGCTGCTAATTAAAGAGATACTGTTGATATCAGGTTTACAGGTGAAATGGCCTTTTCTGAATGTGATATTTTATCAGAAGTATTTAGTGATCTGAACCACAGCCAGACCAGATAGTTTTTTTTTAATTCACTTATTTTCTTGTAATAATAATGATAACGATCATATTACGTACCAAGTGTCTGAGGCACTATTTTAAGTGCTGGGGATATGACCAGTGAGATAATCCTCATGGAGGTTATACTCCAGTGGCTGGTGCTGTGCTTCAGATGACAAACTAGTAATCCTAAATGCTCTGACTGTTGGGAAAGAGAAAGGACAGAATGGGTGTGGATGCAGAGATCAGGGCATTTCCCCCAGTCCTGATGGGTGGGAGAAGGTGGAAGTGATGTTTAAGACGAGTAAAGGTGAGCCGGGACAAGAGTACAGTGTGTGCGTGTGTGTGTGTGAAGAGTAATGAGGGAAAAGTGTTCCAGGAGGAGGGAACAGCACAAGCAAAGGCCCAGAGGTAGAGAGTCAAGATGGAACTGAAACAAATTCAGAGTATTTCGAGAGAAGAGCACAAGGAGGGAGAGCCAGGGAGGTGGGACAAGTCTACAGGGGCCTATTAAGAGTCTAGACTTCATCCTGAGGCAATAAGGGGCCACAGAGGGCTTTAGGGAAAGGGGGATGAGGTGTGGATTGAACTGATTTACATCTGAGAAAGATGAACATAACCAGGAGGATGGGCTAGAAGGGAGGAAGAGTTGAGGCAGTGGGCCAGGAGAGTGACACCAGGGTTGCTATGATGGGGGGAAGAAGCGGACCCATGGTGGGGCTTTACGGAGGTAGAATTTATAGGTCTGGTGACCATCTGCTTGTTGTAGAGAGGGGGCAAGAATGGTAGCCAAGAGCAGAAGTATCTGGAATTTCTTTGCATCTTCCCCAAGAGGATTTACAGTCATCACTTACCTTCTCACAGCATCACCCTGGCCCTGAGCCTGCAGGTGGCTTTTCCGAGGTCACACAAGCAATTAGCTGCAGAACCTATTCATGCTCAACCTGGGGCTGTCTTCTCTCCCTGGCACTTATCACAGTTTGTAATTTTACATTTATGAATGTCGTTTAATGTCTGTCTCCACTGCTATACTCCATGAGGGCAGGGACTGTTTTTCCTTTTGCTTTCAAGCTTCTCAAAATGCATTTATATAGAACAAAGCATGGAAAAACCAAGAATCCTATCAGTGCTTAGTTGCTGAAGTCGTGATCCATCCACTGCCTGTGATTCGTCCCTTTAAAGTACACATGCTTTGACCTAGCAAGCCCATGTATAATAAAATTTTCCTAAAACTATCCACCAAGTCTTTTGATATCTATACATAAGGATGTTCATTTCAGTGATATTTGTAAAAGGAAAGACAACAAAACAGTCTAAATGTCCAACATCAAGAGGTTTGTTCAATAAATTGTGGAGTAGAATAAGCCATTAAAATAATGATCGATTTTTGATATGGAGGTTGTCTAATTGTAGAGTTTAATTTTGTTGTGAATAAATGGAACAAAATTATCTATACTCATAGTTTTAAGATTGGAAAGATTTACTCCAAATTGTTACCAATGTTTATATCCAAGTAGTGGAATAGAAACGATTTTTATTTACTTCTTTGGGTTTTTTTCTCTGAATTTTCTGCAATGAACTTGTATTACTTCCTACCAAGAAATAAAAACAAGAACTTTTTACTCCCTGGGGGTAGTTATCAGTGTCAAAGGCTGTCCTAAGGTCAAGTCAGGTAAGGACTATAAATAGTGCCCTTATATTTAGCAAAAAGAAAGCACTTGGTGGCCACAGGGAGAGGAGTTTTGGTAGAGGCAGAGCCAGTGGCACAGCAGAGGCAAGTGTGTCAGCAAACTAGGAATAAGTTATGGTTTAAAAAAAATCACCTCTCAAAAAAAAATTTCCCAGGAATCTTGCTTCGACCAAGTAGGACGAAGGGGATCACGTATATTTGCAAATATATTTGTCCGTTGAGAAAACTGCTCATAAGTTCGCTCACGCCCTCTAACCAGGCCAGCTACCAAAACTAGTGAGCATGCGCGAAACTACAGGGAGGCGCGGGCAATCACGCTTGTTTTAAATAGCGCAACAGAACAGAAGGCCTTAACATTTGTGAATTTAGGAAGTCGAGCAAGTACTTATGTAAAAAGGTTTAAAAAAATCAAAAGCGCAACTGCATTTCTTGAAACAGCGGTCTTGCACGGCCAGCCACACATCCAGGGACCTCGGCAGCGACAGGGAGCAGATCGCATGCGCCAGCAGAAAGGCCAAGCCACACGGCAGTGCGAGCTGACCAATCGGAGGAGCGCTGCCTGCCGCGTGGTGATTGGAGGAGCGGGGCGGGAAGGGGCGGGAAGGGGCGGGGCGGGGCGGGGCTCGCGCGCGTGCGCTGTTGCCTGCGGGGCTCACGCGCCTAGAGCCAGTTAGCAGTGCTCGGCATCGGTGCTGCGGTCTTCTTTCTGGCCTCCGTCTGCTCTCCCGGCCGTTCGCCGCCCTCGACCCCGCCATGCCGGTGGACCTCGGCAAGTGGTCCGGGCCCTTGAGCCTGCAGGAAGTGGACGAGCAGCCGCAGCACCCGCTGCAGGTCAGATACGCCGGGGCAGAGATCGACGAGCTCGGCAAAGTGCTGACGCCCACCCAGGTACCGAGGGCGGCGGGGGAGCGAAGGGCGGCGGCTGCCCGAGGTTGGGAGGCCTGCGGGGCGGGGCTTGGCGGCCGGAGCAGCACGTTCCGGCTCGGTGCGCCCGACCCACCGAGGGAAGGGGGTCGCGGTGCCCACGCCCCGGGCCTGAGGTCAGGCCGAGCCCCGGAGACCGGCACGTGGTGGGCGGGGCTCGGCCTGCGGGGGAAATTTACCCCGGGACTTCAAGGGCGCCCCACGGCCCCGGAGCCTCCCTTCGTGTGTCAGGCTTTTAGGCCTCAGTTTGGGGAGCTAAAGCCCCACCCGAGGGCATGGGACGCGTTATATAACGGGCAATCAGCAGTGCTCGGCGATTCCTCCCTTGTTTTGGCGATCAAAAGAGGGAAGCCATCCAAAGGTTAAGCGCGTTCCGCAGCTCGAAGGTTCGAGGGCAGCGGTTTGGCCTCTGACGCGCATGCTTGAGGGGCGACCACCTCCCGGCTGCTCGGAGTGGAGAAACGAGAGGCCGACACCGTGCGAGTTGTTGGTCTTGGGGCTCAGGGGCAGTGGGGTGAATAAACTGCCCCCACGGTTTATGGTTTTTTTATTTTGGATGTTTGAATATACAGCAGTCCCCCTTATCTGCAGGGAATACTGTGTTCCATGTTCCCAGATGGATGCTTGACACGGATGGCGCGGAACCCTGTATGTGTGTTTGTATCCTAACTAAGGGGCAGGTGGCGGATACAGCGTGGGTCCGCCGGACAAAGGAATGATTCATGTCCCCAGCTGGGGGAGCGGGATGGCACAAGATTTCATCACGCTGCTCGGAAGGGCGCACTTATGAATTATTTATTTCTGGAATTTTCCATTTAATATTTTCAGACCGCAGTTAACCACGGGTAACTGACACCGAGGAAAGCAAAACTGCGAATGAGGGTGCACTACAATAGTAGAGTGCCATCTCTCAGCCTTCCTTTTCCCAGACTCACTGTCCATGCCTGGCCACCTGGGCTCTCTTATCTGTGCACTGTTAGATGTCCAGTTAACTCCCATTCTGGTTGAGCAGGCCCCAGGTGGCCTCCTGGTAGCAAATCTGGAGACCCTGTCATTCCAGACAGTGTGAGGTTGTAGTTGAGAAGACTCAGTACCAGTGTTGAAATCCTCACACCACCTCTTTCTGTTAATAACTTGCCGGGATACCAGCCTTACAGTGTTGTTGGGACTAAAATAAATACCGGCTACTAAACTTCAGCTCCTGGCTCTGAGTAGAGTCAACACACTGTAGCTTTAAGTGATAATTACTGTTTTACCTTCGAGGAGCCTGAGGTCAAAGGAAGAGTGAGTTTCTTCAGCGTTTCTGACTTTTTAACTCCAAACTGGCTCCTTCCTACAGGTTAAGAACCGGCCCACAAGCATTGCATGGGATGGCCTCGATCCAGGTAAACTCTACACCTTGGTCCTGACAGACCCGGATGCGCCCAGCCGGAAGGACCCCAAATACAGGCGAGTTGGGGGAAGGTGGGAAACAGAGGGTCATTCAGATGTGACCGGAAACTTCTCGCACTGTGTGAGCCCCTCCCTGGACATTCTGTGCTCAGAGAACTTGACCCGGTTTGGGATGTTCCCGTTTGTGCTCAAGCTGGCGTGTGCACTTTGCTCCCCTTCACTCCCTAGAGCAGGAGTCTGGAAACTACGGCCCGGCGCCAGGTCTGCCTGAGGCCTGTTTTTGTACAGCCCCGTGAACTAAGAATGGTTGTTACAGTTTTTAATGATTGGGAAAAAATTGAAAGAAGAATAATACTTTGTGATGTGTGAAAATTATGTGAAATTCAAATTTCAGCGTCCATAAATAAAGTTTCATTGAAACACAGTCATGTTACCTTATTTACGCCTTTCTGTGGCTGCTTTCACGCTACAGCCCCCGAATTGAGTAGTTGTGAAAGAGACAGTATGAACTGCAAAGCCTAAAACATTTATGGTCTGGCCCTTTCCAGAAAAAGTTTGCACACCCTTGCCCTAGAGAACCTCAGAGGGAGGGAGGGGCGGGTGTGGGGTCCTCTCTTCTGCAGATGCATGAGGTTTGCGCTGGCCAAGAAAGCAGAGCTGTCATGTTCATCACTGCATCCTGGCCCGGAGCGCATGCTTCATATCCATTGCTGGCCGTGAGGCCGCACATGCTGCTTTCCCACGTGTTGACGGTCCTCTGTCCCTCTTCATAGGGAATGGCACCATTTTCTGGTGGTCAACATGAAGGGCAATGACATCAGCAGTGGCACAGTCCTTTCTGATTATGTGGGCTCCGGGCCTCCCAAGGGCACAGGTCAGTAAAGGCTGCTTTTGGAGGGAGGTGGGAGGGGGGCCTAGAGGCACATTAGGATTGGCCTAAAGTGCTGCAGATTTTAGTCTGCTTTTTAGAGCTTTATTCTTCTCTCTTTGTGAGAGCCCTTTCCCTAGCGGAGAGTTCAGGTAGCACCGTTCACCTCCAAGGCTGTTGCCTGCCAGCGACAGTCAGACCTGCAGTAGTGTCAGATGGCAGAACCTTGCCTCTGGTCAGAATGGGCCCTCTGTGAGCGTCGCCTCCTAGCCGCTCGGCCTTTACAAGCCAGAGGAATCAGGGAGAAGACACCAGCCAGCAGTGTCGCATGCTCGGAACGGTTTCCCAGGGGGCCGCATGTAGCTTGAACACCATTAAACCATCTGATTTCTATATTCGACCTTTGCCCTGTGGGATCTTTGAGCTTCTAGTTCCCGTGAGAGGTCTCAGAAATGATCATAGTTTCCAAACTAATTGTAAAAAAAATGGCTTTATCTCCCTACAGCTCCCTCTTTCTCATGAAAATCTAGCTTGAAAAGATTTGGAAGACGTTAAGAACTATATCAAAGCCACACACGTATTGTGTTAGGTTGTGTATTATATGTTATATATAGAGAAAGGGCACTATCGTGAAACTCTCTGAGGTGGGTGGGCGCTGCCTGAGCTGGTGGTGGGAGGTGCCCTGTTACTGCCTGTCGACCAGCACAGGGTGTTTCCGTCGGCTGAAACAGGGAAGTAGTGGCAGGCGGAGCATGGCAGCATACTAGCTTTTGCACATATTATCCAGCCTTGAGTTAGTCTGAAGAGGCACAAAAAGGTCCCTGGCAAGGGTGTCGGCCATGGACTCACGTTGTATCTGTTGACCTAGAAGCTTCACACAGCTTCAAGCCCCTCATGCCTTCATAAGAGGAAGGTAAAGGTACATCTTTCTGGGATCAGTTAAGTTCTCTAGGGCAGTTATAAAATGAGGCAGTTTAATTATGGGAAGTACACACATGAGAATAAAGCAGTTCTCTCAAGTAGGAGCTGCGTTCTCATTAACAAAAAAAGCCTCAGCACCTTACCTCACTTTCTTCCGTATTTTACTAAGGTATAACTTACATATAATGAAGCACCCAGATTCGTAGTTGTTTTAGGCAGTGAATATTGGCTGATGCATGAAGGTGACCATGTAAGTGCCTTTGAAAATAAGATGTAGGATATTTCCATCAGCCCAGAAGATTCTTGTGTGACCTTCTCAGTTAAATTTCCCAGAGCTGACCATTTTCTGACTCCTAGCTCCATAGATTCCTTTCACTCTGCTTATAATCTTATAAACGGTGTCATGCAGTGTGCATTTGTTTTTGGCGAGTGGTCTCTCACTTAGGATAATGTCTGTGAGATTCATCCACGTTATTGTTTGTGTCAGTAGCTCATTCCTTTTATTGCCAGGTGGTACTCCCCTGTGTGAATGTCCCGCAGTTTATGTAGCCATTCTGTTGATGGACCTTTGGGTTCTTCCAGTGTTTGGATATTATGAATAAAGCAGCTATTTACATTCGTGTCATTTTGTGGGCACGTGTTGCCCTTTCTCTTGGGAAATTCCTTAAGAGTAGAATTATTGGGTCATAGAAATCGCCTAAGAGTTCCCAAAATGGCTGAAAATTTTTACACTCTAATCAGCAGTATATGAAAGCTTCAGCAGATCCATGTAAGATCCACGTAGATCCATATCAAGATTCATCCATGTTGTAGCATGCGACAGGATTGCTTTCTTTTTAAAAGCTGAATACCATTCTCTTGTATGTATATACCACATTTTGTTGATCCGTTCATCCGTCACTGGACATTGGAGTGCTTCCACCTCTTGGCTACTACAGATGATGCTGCAGTGAACTTGGGTGTACAATTATTTAAATAACTTTTTAAAAATAACTTTTTAAAGCAGCACATGGTACCTATTTATGTCGAATACTTAATTGGAGCTTGTAGAAAGCTGCTTGGTTGATAGGGTGCTTGCTGGCTGGTTTTAAAACATTCTTTGCTACTTAGTTGATTAGAGTGAGTTTGGGTCCTTGCTTTCAAAGCAGGTCTCTGGTCTTCTGAGGACGTGAGTTTGGAGATAGAAAGATAATGTTCTCCTTTAGCCTTTGTAGGCTTGATTGTGGCATGCCGAGCACGCAGTCAGTGATTTGCTGTGTCCTTCGTCCATTTCTCATACATTTTTTTAGCACCTCCTATTTACCAGGCACTAGGAAGTTCTGGGGTGAAAATGGTCAATAAGACAAACACCATAGCTTTATGGAGCTCTCATTCTAGTGAAGGGACTAAATTAGAAAGTAAGAGTTTTAGGTGACAGTGTTACTATAACAGAAGTGAAGTGGGCATTCTGATGGGAGTGGTGGGAAATGACTAGCGATAGGAGAGTGGAGATGGGCTGGAAGCCTGGCGTGGGAGGGATGAGGACCAGAGGGCGGTCGAGGATGGGCAGGGGCCAGATCCTGCAGGTTCTTAGAGTCCGTAATGTAGGGTATGGACTTTATGCCAATTATGGCAGGAGCCATTGGGTCATTTTCAGCAGGTGAGTGACCTGACTCATTCTACCTCTCTGGGTCCTCAGTGTACCTCTTGCAAATGGGGTGGTCTGGGTCCCTCTAACTTGGTACATTCTAGAAAATGGTTGACCTCTCCATCTCAGATACCTAGCTGTGTGTCCATCTTCCCTTCTGCCTCTCCCTCCAGGCCTTCATCGCTATGTCTGGCTGGTCTACGAGCAGGGCGGGCCGCTGAAGTGTGATGAACCCATTCTCAGCAACAGATCTGGAGACCACCGTGGCAAGTTCAAGGTGGCATCTTTCCGCAAAAAGTACAAGCTCGGGTCCCCGGTGGCTGGCACATGTTACCAGGCCGAATGGGATGACTATGTGCCCAAGCTCTATGAGCAGCTGTCTGGGAAGTAGGGGAAAGTTAGGAGACGGGAACCTCTCAGGTCCCAAGCAGTGTTCTGTAGCTCAGTGTTGCATGTAGATTTCCCCTCTTCCCTGCTCCCAGTCTCACAGGTGAGACCTGAGCAATCAGATAGTGGTGTCGGGTGACTTCCTTCCGATAATCCTTTGTAATTCTAGAGGGTTACACACTGCAGTTTATGTGTTGATCAAATTTGAACTCCATTTTGGGGGATATTTTGGTACTATGATGAGGTCATCAGAATGTTAATATAAGAGTAGCAACCCAGAATTTAAAGAAGAAAAATTTGAGGTAAAAAGACAAGGTCTCTAGTAATAGCGCAGAATATCAAAGAATCTTTAAGGGAAGTTAAGAAAAAAGACTCCTCGCCTCTGCCCTGTGAGCCCGAGATCAGAACTGTGCATGATGGCATCTTCTGAGACGTGTTTTCATGGCCGTTTCCCACAAGACAGCCAGAGGCTGGCATGTCCGCTAAGCCCCAACATGGTATATGTATAGACCAGTTACTAGGTGCCCTTGTCCTGCTCTGGCTCCTTTAAAGAGGGGTACTAGGAAAGCCATGGGGAGAGTTGCCCTGCTGTTAAGGCACGGCCACCCAGATGAGTGGCAGGTTTGGGTCGAGAGGTTGTCAGAAATCCGTAAGTCCGTGACTGTTAAATTGCTCACTCTTCATTGGTCTGAGGAAAGCCGGTCTGGAGTTGCTGAATGTTGTGTCAGTTCTGCTATTTGCTTATAGTTGAATAAAAGTAAAAATGACAATATTGTGTTGAACCAGGCCTCCAGGTGTTCTTGCTCTTTTGGGTATGGGGTTTCATAACATGGGAGGTCAAGAGACAGCCTCTCCGCGGGAGTCACCCCTTTCCCTGACCAGTGTCAGCTGGGACTTGACTCAGGGACCCTGCAGAGGGTCCACGCTTACACATACGCCGTTCAACTACAGCAGAGCAAGCATTCGAATGTGAGATTCTTTTTAAAAAATCACAACACGTTGGCCAAGTCTTCTTGCCCAAAAAGCACCTTTGGTGCTTTCCAACTAAGAAGGAAGCTGGTTGAAAACATTCCCCCTTGGGGTGGTTGTGTGCAGAGACCATAACATGACTTAAGAAACAGCTTACACCACTTCATCATTGTGACTTGTAATCCACATAGAATCAGTACCAAAAAGGGAGGGAGGGTGGGGGAGGGGAAGAGCACTCTCATACCACTTGATGCACCAAGAGAAAGGGAAGCGGGTGTTTGAAGGTCTGTGTCACTGACCTGTTCTGTGATGGAGAAGGGATCCTGGTTAGGCCTCGCAGGTGCTAAGTAGAGCTGGCCTTTCCCCATTTTTCACTGCAGTACTTTCTTCTCTGAAAAAAAAGGTGGAAATGTTGCCTCATGTAATCTGAAGGCAGATGAGGTAGAGAGTCATTCTTTTGTTTGTTTTTGGTGAGGAAGATTCGCTCTGAACCAACATCCATTGCCAATCGCCAGTCTTCCTCTTTTTTTTTTTTCTCTTTGCTTGAGGAAGATTAGCCCTGAGCTAATGTCTGTTCCAGTCTTCCTCTAAGTGGGATCCTGCAACAGCATGGCTGACTAGTGGAGTAGGTCTGTGCCCGGGATCTGAAGCTGTGAACCTGGACCACCAGAGTGGAGTGCATGGAACTTTAACCACTCGGCCACAGGGCCAGCCCCAGAGCAATTTTTTTTAACTTTACGGTTTTAAAATTCAATTTTTAAATGATATTTATCAAACAAAACTTATAAAGAAAACAGCTACCCTATTAACCTTAAAAATGTGAAAAGTAGTATGTACGTGGTTAGACAAGGCAAACAGTATGTGAAGAAAAGGCCTTTCACCTTCCAGTCTGCAGTTAGCAGTTTCTTGTATTTTCTTTCAGAAGCAAATATAAATATCCATATCAACATACATCTACATATTTATCCTCTAGTGAGCAGTCTTGTATACACAGTGGTATACATTGTTCTGTGCTGTTTTCCCCCAACTAATGTGCCTTCATGTAATATATCTTTAGTTAGCAGACCGCAACTGACTTGAACAAGTATTCTATTTTATGAACGTTCCATAATTAATCAGTCCAGTTCTCTACTGTGATTAGAGTCTTTCTCTTATTTGCTCTTATGAACTTCAGGAAACATTTTTCTATACAAAATAAAATGCTTTGGCAAGTAATTTAGTGGTGTAAATTCCTAGTCTTGAAATAATCAGGTCAGAGGGTATGCAGTTATGTGCTGCATCACAACATTTTGGTCAATGAGGGACCACATATATGACAGTGGTCCCATAAGATGATAATGGAGCTAAAAAATTCCAGTCAGCTCATAATGTAATGCAGTGCATTACTCGTGTTTGTGGTGTTGCTGGTGTAAAAACCCACTGTGCTGCCAGTTGTGTAAAAGCATAGCACATACATTTATGTACAGTACATAATACTTGATAATGAAAATAAAGGGCTGTATTACTGGCTTATGCATTTACTATGCTTTTTATCATTAGAGTATACTCTTTCTACTTAAAAAAAAAGGTTGCTGTGAAACAGCATGCTGTGTTATGCCGGCAGCAGCTTCCTACATCTCATGTTTACCACGTCTCTTGATTACATCATTTTCTCTTGTGCGTGATTTAGTCTCATGTTGTTCTGTTCATCATGGCCCCTAGGCACACGAAATCCACTGCTGATGTTGCCAGTAAGAGGCCACATTGAGTGGTTGGCCTGGGAACGAAATCAAAAGTGATTAAGGACTATGAAGGTGGAAAACCAGTGGCAGTTATTGCTCACCAGTTGGGCATGTCCCCCCCCCACCATAGCTAAGATCTTGAAGCACAAGAACAAAGTGATGGAAACTGGCAAAGGATCTGCTTCCTTGAAGGCAGTAAGACTGACAAAAATTCGTGAAGGGCCTATATCAGACATGGAGAAACTTCTAATGACCTGGATTGAAGACCAGGCACGGTAGCATATTCCTCTCAGCGCCATGATGGTCATGGCCAAAGCAAAAAGTCTGTCTGCTATGGCTATGTTGAAAGAAAGGACTAGACCTTACTGCAGTGTTGAATTTACTGCTAGCTCTGGGTGGTTTAAACGATTCCAGAACTGTTACTCATTATGTAAAGTGAAAGTGAGTGTGAGTCTGCGAGTGCTGATACGAAGGCAGCTGCAGAATTTTTGGGAACTCTAGATAAGCTGACTGTGGAGGGAAAATACTTGCCAGAGCAAATAGTCAATGTGGATGAAAGGTCCCTATTCTGGAAATGGCTGCCTGAAAGGATTTTCATCCATAAGGAGGCCAAGTCAATGCCAGATTTCAAGGCTTTTAAGGGCAGGATAACAGTCTTGCTTGGGGGCAGTGTGCCAGGCTACACATTGAAACCCTTTGTGAGCTGGCACAGAGAACCCCAGGGCCTTCAAGTATATCAATAAGCACGCACTGCCAGTTTACACAGGAGCAATAAGAGGTCATGGATGATCCAGCTCCACTTCCAAGATGTCCTCCTAAATTGCTATGCCGGCAAAATGAAGAAGAACTTTTTAGAAAATAATGTACTTTTCAAGGATTTGCATATTGTTGGGCCGGCCTGGTGGCGCAGTGGTTAATTTCGCACGTTCTGCTTCAGCGGCCCAGGGTTCCCCAGTTTGGATCGCAGGTGTGGACCTGTGCACCACTTATCAAGCCATGCTGTTGTAGGTGTCCCACATATAAAGTAGAGGAAGATGGGCATGGATGTTAGCTCAGGGCCAGTCTTCCTCAGCAGAAAGAGGAGGGTCGGTGGCAGATGTTAGCTGAGGGCTAATCTTCATAAAAAGAATTTTCTTATTGTTGAACAGTGCTCCTGGACATCTTTCTTTTATTGGTGATCTTCATTCCAATATCAAAGTGGTGTTTCTCTTTGATCCAAACAATGGATAAAGGAGTTATGGTAGTTTTTAAGGCCTACTACCTGAAGAGGACCTTTGCCCAGGTTATTGCTGCAACTGAGGAAGACACTGATGCGATTCTGGAAGAATTACAATATCTATGCATCAAGAACCTTGCTTGGGCTTGAGGTGATGTCACCAAGGAGTGTATGAATGGCATCTGGAAGGAGACGCTCAAAAAGTTCTCCCATGACTTCAAAGGATTTGTGAAGGATGAGGAAGTTGCAAAAATCAACAAGGCTGTGGCTGAGACGGTGGACAACTTGAACCTGGGTGTGGACGAAGCTGACGTTGAGGAGCTCCTAGAGGTGGCTCCTGAGGAACTGACTAATGGGGAGTTGTTGGAACTGGGACAGGAATTCAGAGCCAAAGAAGAGGCAAGAGAAAAGGAAACTGAGGAGAAGAAGAACCCCCAGGAAAATTCACAGTGAAGGGTTTAGCAGAAGCTTTTGCAGACTCCAACAAGCTCCATAAAAAATTTGAAAACTTAGACCCCAACACCGAAAGGTTTTCATTAATAGAGAGGAATGTTCATGGTGCCTTGTCTGCTTACAGGCAAATCTGTGATCAAAAACAGAAGCAAAACAAGCAAACCACTGCGGACATATTTCTGAAAAGAGTGACACCTCCTGAAGAAGAGCCTCCGGCAGGTCCTTCACAAGGTGTTCCAGAAGAAGGCATTGTTATCGTAGGAGGTGACAGCTCCATGTGTGTTATTGCCCCTGAAGACCTTCCAGTGGGAGAAGATGTGGAGGTGAAAGACAGTAATATTGATGAGTCTGACCCTGGCTAGGCCTAGGCTAATGTGTTTGTTTGTGTCTGAGGTTTTGTGTTTTTTTTTTTGCTGAGGAAGATTGGCCCTGGTCTAACATCTGTTGCCAATCTTCCTCTTTTTGTTTGAAGAAGATTTGCCCTGAGCTAACATATGTGCCAGTCTTCTTGTATTTTGTATGTGGGTTGCTGCCACAGCATGGCTACAATGAGTGGTGTAGGTTCACACCTGGGAACTGAACCTGGGCCACCGAAATGGAATGCACTGAACTTAACCACTAGGCCATGAGGCCAGCCCCTGTGTCTGAGTTTTTAACAGAAAAGTTTAAAAAGTAAAAAAAAATTTTAATAGAAAAAAACTTTAAGGATATAAAGAAAGAAAATATTTTTGTAAAGCTATACAATGTGTTTGTGGGCTTTTTTTTTTTTTTTGAGAAAGATTAGCCCTGAGTGAACATCTGTTGCCAATCCTCTTTTTGCTGAGGAAGATTGGCCCTGAGCTAACATCCGTGCCCATCTTCCTCTACTTTATATGTGGGACGTCTACCACAGCATGGCTTGCCAAGTGGTGCCATGTCCACACCCGGGATCTGAACTGGCGAACCCCAGGCCCCCGAAGCGGAACATGCACACTAACCACTGCGCCACTGGGCCAGCCCCTGTGTTTGTGTTTTAAGCTGTTATTACAACAGAGTCAAAAGTTTTAAAAAATTAAAAAGTTTATAAAGTTACAGTAATCTCAGTTTAATTTACTATTGAAGAAACCAAACTATTGTTTTATAAGTTTAATGTAGCCTAAGTGTACAGTGTGTATAAAGTCTCCAGTCGTGCACAGTGATGGCCTGGGCCTTCACATTCACTCACTGACTCACCCAGAGCAACTTCCAGTCCTGCAAGCTCCATTCAGGGAAGTGCCCTATACAGATGTGCCATTTTTTATCTTTTATACTGTATTTTTACTGTACCTTTTCTATGTTTAGATGTTTGGATACTGAAATACCTCTGTGTTACAATTACCTACAGGATTCAGCACAGTCACGTGCTGTGCAGGTTTGTAGCCTGGAGCAACAGGCTATACCGTAGAGCCTGGGTGAGAGGCAGGCTGTACCACCTGGGTTGTGAGTGCACACTGTGATGTCCGCACAGTGACGAAATTGCCTAATGACGCATCTCTCAGAACGCATCCCTATTGTTAGGTGACGCATGACTGTACACATTTTCAATTCTGACACTGACAGACCTCCCTCCAAAAGGATCACACTGGTTACAGTCATGTCAATGGTATATGAAAGTGCCTGTTTTCCATACTCTTATGCCAGTTTTCTCAAACTTGAAACATTTTGACGATTTGTTATTTATGTTTATTTAAAGTCAATTATCCCTTATCTAAACTCCTATTTTCTTTGAGACTTTTATCTTGCTAACCATAGTACTTTTTTAGTTATAAAGTCTGAAGTTTAATGAGGAATTACAGTAATCTGTTAGTTTTCTTGCCTAAAACAGGTACAGACTCATAAATGATTCAGAAAAAGGTCCACAACTCAAACAAAAAAGGTGCAGTGTATGCACAAGAAGTTCACATAAAAAGAATAATGAATATGCAGGGCTGGCCTGTTGGCGTAGTGGTTAAGTTCCTGCATGCCTCTTTGGAGGCCCTGGGTTTGTGGGTTTGGATCCTGGGCATGCACCTACACACTACTCATCAAGCCACGCTGTGGCAGTGTCCCACATACAAAATAGAGGAAGATCTATACAGATGTTAGCTCAGGGCCAATCTTCCTCACACACACAAAAAAGAAAAGATATATTAGTAACCTTAGAAACAAGGGGATACTATGTTTTACCTGTTAAATTGGAAGGTGGAATGAACTTGCCCAAGGGCACCTACCTGGGAAGCAATGATCCAATTTCTGAACCCAGCTCTGGTCTCAGAGCCCAGCTCAGCTCATACCCACCATGCCCACTTGCACTCAAATTTCCTGTGAGGCTCCGATTCCTCGTTTGAAAGAGGAGTGGGAGGATCATCAACCTGCCTTATTTGCCTCACAGGGTTGTTGAAGAACAACAAAATGATCTTTTGTTGAGATTAAGTGAATTCATACGTGTAAATGATTAACTTGACCTGATTGGCACATATGAACAAAATCTAGAAACAGCTCGCTTTCCTCAATGCTATTTCCTGGCTACACGTTTCCCAAGAGTGCGTTTCTAACGGTTTAGAAGGCAGAGACATGGGCATGGCCCCAGCTTTAGCAGCCCCTCCAGAGCCTGGGATTTCTAACACGGCTCTGGAAGCTTGGGAACTACTCATCATTCTGACTGCATGGCAGAACTCATGTCAAATGCAGCAATTACTCTGGAAGCCCTAAATTAAACCCTGATTAACAGAGGAGACCAGGTCTCAGAAACACAGGATTGGTATCTCTATTACTTAAACATGATAGTGCATGGCCCACATCCTCTTCTGGGTCACAGAGGAAAGGACTTCTGATCTTAAATTGGTGCAAACTCTCCTGGAGTTTGCAGCTGCTCTGGGGTGTAGACCAGAGCCTTAACATGGCCTATCGGACTGCATATGCTCTGACCTCCATTCACCTCTCTAGCTTCCCGCCAGTTGTCTTCTCATCAGACCCAAACTTGCTGGCTGCCTCTCAGTTCCACCAACCTACCAGGCTCCTTCCAGATTTGGTCCTTTACAAATGCTGCCTGGAACCTTCCGTTCCCACTTTCTTTGACAATATCCCCATTCACTCTTTAAGTGTTCCTTAACTGACCTCCAGGGGATCCTTCCCTGACTAGACTAGATTCTTCAGCACTACTCTCTTGCAACATCACAATTGTAATTTTAAAATACGTATATGTGTGCAATTTTTAATTTAATGTTTATCTCTATTAGACTGGACCCTTCATGAAGGCAAGGATAACCAATGTCCTGCTCAACATCTCCAGCATCTGACATATGTCTAGCACATAATGAAATCTCAAAGACCATTAGTTGAATGAATAATTGTAAAGGAGTTCTTAAGTTTAGGGAGCATGGACTTCTTTATGCCTATTACCGTACCATCAAAGTTCCTTCTCCTCTTCCCCCAAATGTATGCTTCTACAAAAATTCACAGGTAACTGAGTTTTTTTTTTTTTTTTTTGAGGAAGATTAGCCCTGAGCTAACTGCTGCCAATCCTCCTCTTTTTTCTGAGGAAGGCTGGCCCTGAGCTAACATCCGTGCCCATCTTCCTCTAGTTTATATGTGGGACGCCTACCACCGCATGGCGTGCCAAGTGGTGCCAAGCGGTGCCATGTCTGCACCGGGATCTGAACCAGCAAACCCTGGGCCGCCGGAGCAGAACGTGCGCACTTAACTGCTGTGCCACCGGGCCGGCCCGATAACTGAGTTTTTACAGAACTCTCTAAAGCCCATTCATCACCTCCCTAAGTCTGATGACCTTGAATGTCAGAAAGCGGATCTCATTCTCAGTCTAGTGTCCCCGCCACTCAGGACTCCCTATCGTTCAGACTTTTTCTTTCTTCCCCTATTCTTATCTCCTACCCGTTCCTTGAGGAAACTTAAATGGACTCAAAAATTTCTAATAGTCTTAAGATCATAAATATGGGAGATCATACACTGATAGGGCCATGTGTAGGATTCTACCTTGATAAGCTCCCTGTTAACAAGAATATTTCTTCAACTTTGTTGAAGTATAAGTGGAGACACTCCGCTGCCCATATTGAGCGTGATTTGATTAGTGCTGCATTGTGTATACACCATGAAACCATCACCACAGTCAAGATAAACATTTCCATCACCTCCAAAAGTTTCCTTGCATCTCTTTGTAATTCCTTGCTCCTTTTATCCCTATTCCCAGTCAACTACTGATCTGCTTTCTGTTGCATTTTCTAGAAGTTTACGTAAGTGGAATCATACAGGGTGCACTCTTGTTCTTGCCTGGCTTTTGAGCTTCATCCATGTTGATGCATGTAGCCATGGTTCGTTTTTACTGCCGGGTAGTAGTCCATTGTATGGCTATAATATAATTCATATTGTTGAGTCGTAAATGTGTATATTCTGGAGACAAATCTTTGATAAATGTATTGTTCATACCCTCTTGGTCAGCCTGTGGTTTGCCTTTTTGACTTAATGGTGTCTTTTGAAGAGCAAAATTTTTGATTTTGATAAAACAAACTTATTTTTTTCTTTTATAGTTCCTACTTTTTCTGAGAAACCTTTGCCTAGTCCAAGCTCACCAAGATTTTCACCTAGAAGTTTATATTATTGAATCGATCATCCATTTTGAATTAATTTTTGTGAGTAGTGAGATAAGGATCAGTGTTCAATTTTCCCCACATGGATGTCCAGTTGACCCAGTACTACTGTTGAAAAGATTTCCTCTCCTCATTGAATTGTCTTAGCACCTGTATAAAAGATCAGTTGACAAAGTGTTCGTCTATCTCTGAACTGTCTGTACTGTCCTGTTGTTCTAGATGTCTTTTTTTTGCCAATACCAAATTATCTTGATTACTATAACTTTATAGTAGGTTTTGAAATCAAGGAAAGTCAGTCCTCCAACTTTGTTCTTTTCTTAAAAAATTGCTTGCTTTTTCCATGTTGTTTGTATTTCCACTTACATTTTGGGGTCAGTTTGTCGATTTCTACAAGAAAGCTTGCTGAAATTTTGATTTGGATTGCATTGACTCTAGATCAGTTTGGGGAGAATTGATGTCCTAACAATATTAGTCTTCCAACCCATGTACATAGTTTATTTTTTAAAAATTTATTTGGGTTGTTTTAAATTTAAGCTTTTTGGGGGGGGGTGTTGAGATCTTAGAACTCTTTTTTAGATTTATTTCTAGGTATTTTACTTTTTTTGGCATATAAATATAACAACTGTGAATGCAACTGTTTTTTAAACCTCATTTCCCATTGTCTGCTGCTTGTATAAAGTAAGTTGATTTTTGTATATTAATTGCATCCTGTGAACTCGCTAAATTCATTTATTAGCTCTAGCAGTTTGATAGATTCCTTGGATTTTCTCTGTAAACAGTTACATCATCTACAAACATGGACATTTTACTTCTTTTCTAATCTTTTGTCTTTCTTGCCTTATTCAATGACTAGGACCTCCAGAATAATGATAAATAGAAGTGGTGAAAGTGGGTACGTTTTTTTGCCTTGATTTTGATCTCAGATGGAAACATTTCAATCTTTCACTATTAAGTATGATATTAGCTATAGGTTTTTCGAAGATGTCCTTTATCAGCTTGAGGATATTTCCTGCTATTCCTAGTTTGTTGGGAGTGTTTGTTTTTTTTAAATGAATGGATGTTGAATTTTTATCAAATGCTTTTTCAACACTGAAATGACTATATAGGTTTCACACTTATTCTGTTAATATGGTGGTTACATTGATTTTCAAATGTTAAATCAACTTTGTATTTTTGAGATAAACTTTGTTCATTGTGTATTAACCAATCTTTTAAAATATCGCTGGATTCAATTTATTAACATTTTGTTAAGCAGTTTTGTATCCATATTCACGAGAGATTTTTTTTTTTTGGTAAAGTCTTTGTCAGTTTTTGATATTACATATACTTATAACAAGTTGGATGGTGATCCTGCCTTCTTTATGTTTTGAAAAAGTTTCTGTAAGATTTATTTTATTTCTTCCTTAAATGTTGATAGAATTCACCAGTGAAACTGTCTGGAATTAGAATTTTTTCTTTGGGAAATTTTTTATGACAAATTGAAAATTTTAGATAGAGGGCTATTCACTTTCTATTTCTTCTTGCATCAATATTGGTTAAGTTGTATTTTTCAGGAAATGTCTATTTTATCTGCTTTGTCAAATTTGCTGCCATAAAGTTTATAGTTTTCTTATTATCTTTTTAGTGTCTTTAGGATCTGTGGTGATAACCCCCTTTTCATTCCTGATACTGGTGATTTGTTTTTTCTTGATAAGTCTAGCCAGATTTGCCCATTTTGTTGTTCTTTTCAAAGAATACACTTTTGGCTTGGTTAGTTTCTGTATTGTTTATCTTCTTCTCTTTCATTGCTTTATTCTCCTACCTTTGTTATTTCTTTCCTTGTATATGCTTTGTGTTTACTTTGCTCCTTTTTTCTTAAGGTGGATCTCCATTTCATTGATTTCTCTTCTTATGTAAATTTAAAGCTTAAGTTTCCTTCTAAGGACTGCTTTATCTGCGTCTCACCAGTTTGATACGTTGTATTTGTCATTCAGTTTAAGATATTTTCTATTTTCTCATGTGATTTCTTTTTTTCTTTTTTCTTTTGGTGAGGAAGATTGGCCCTGAGGTAACATCTGTGCCAGTCTTCCTCTGTATTGTATGTGGGATGCTGCTACAGCATGGCTTGGTGAGCAGTGTGTAGGTCCGTGCCTGGGATCTGAACCTCCAAACCCTGGGCCACTGAAGTGGAATGTGCAAACTTAGCCACTACGCCACTGGCCCGGCTCCTCTCATGTGATTTCATTTTGACCTATCTTATTTAGAAGTGTGTTGTTTAATTTCCAGATATTTTATTCCTTGATATTTTATTGTAATTGATTTCTTAAAAATTCTCTTTTGGTCAGAGAGTACATTTTGTATGATTTTGATTTTTTTAAAATTTACTAAGTCTTGTTTTATGGCCCAGCATATGATCTAGCTTGGTGAATGTATCACGTATATTTGAAAAGAATGTATATTCTGAAGTTTGTGGATATAGTGTTCTGTAAATGTCAAATTAAGTTGGTTGATAGTATTGTTCAGATCTATGTCTTTTCTTATTTTTGTGTGTCTAGTACCAATTGCTGAAAGAGGGGAGTTAAAATCCCCTACTATAATTTTGTTTTCTATTTCTCCATTTAATTGTCCATTTTGGACTCCTGTATTTCTAGGTACTGTTATCAGGTGTATATACATTTAAAATGCCTTCTTGAAAAATTACTCCATTTCTCATCATGAATGTCTTTTTATCTTTGGTAATACTCCTTGTCTATTTGATTGGATATTAAAATAGCCACTCCAGCCTTCTTACCATTTGCATGGCATATTTTTTCCATCCATTTACTTTCAACCTATCTGTGTATATTTTGCCTGTCTCTTATAGGCAGCACATAATCCTCTTTTTTTTTTTTTTTGGTGGAAGACTGGCCCTGAGGTAATACATGTTGCCAATCGTCCTCTTTTTGCTTGAGGAGGATTGTCCTGAGCTAACATCCATGCCCAACTTCCTCTATTTTGTATGTGGGATGCCACCACAGCAGGGCTTGATGAGTGGTGTAGGTCTGTGCCCAGGATCCAAACCCGTGAACCTAGGCCGTAGAAGTGGAGTGTGCTGAGGTTAACCACTATGCCCCTGGGCTGGTCCCAAATATGGTCCTTTTTTTATCCACCCTGTCAATCTCTGCCTTTACCTGGACTGTTTAGAGACCATTAATATTTAAGGTAATTATTGATATGGTAGGATTTAGGTCTACCATTTTATTATATGTTTTCTGTTTGCTCCTCTATTTCCTTGTATCTCTGTTCTCCCTTTCCTTCCTTCTTTTGGATCATTTGAATATTTTAAATTATCTATTGGATTTTAGGCTATTACCTCTTTGGATTTTCTTTTTGATTTAGTAGTTGCTCTAGAGTTTACAATATATATAACTAATTTTTCATAGTCTACTTAGAATAAAAATTGTACTACCTCACATAAAATGTAGAAGCATGGCAACCACATGGGTCCTTATCCCCCAAACTTTGTTATAGTTGTATATCGATTAATTTACATACATTGCAACCCTCACCGATGGTATAATTTTTGCTTCCAACAAAATATATATTTTAAATATACATATATGTTTCAATAGATTTTAAAGAAGAGGGAAAAAATAGCCTTTTATATTTATCTGGATATTTACCATTTGTTGCTCTTTCTTCATTTCCAGAGATCCAAGTTTCCTGGTATCATTTCCCTTCAGTATGAGGAACTTCCTTCAGCATTTCTTGCAGAGTAAGTCTGCTGGCGATGAATTCTCTCAATTTTTGTTCACCTGAGAAGGGTTTTACTTCGCCTTCACTCCTCTGTATGGGTTGCTTCTCCACAGTCCACCTGCTTTTATTTCTCGCTGTCCTCAGATAGCTGCTTTTGCATTCTGTCTAGTTTTTAGTTGTAATCAGCAGGAAAGACTAACACTGCTCTGCCACAATGGAATAAAAATGTATTTTTTAGTTCTTATAATTTCTATGGCAAAATATATCACTAAATTAAAATCAGAAGGGTATATGGAATTCTTACATGGCATGTTTCCAGTTGCCCAGGAATACTTTTTCAATAGATATGTAAACAAGTAATTACAGATAGATGATGGCACAATCAAGAAATAAACTTTTCCTCAATTAGACATCACTGGTAAGCATTCTCGGACCCCCTCTGTAATTGCTGCATTCCTTTGAACTCCTGGCGGCACCCAGCATTTGCACTGTCACGGCCCCTTAGTCTACCGTTGATTAGCCTAGCGCATTGCTGACCGACTTCCGTTTCAGTGGAGATTTAAAGCATGAACTCCAGCAGAGTAGTGACCCCTCCATCTTATTTACCGCTACATGCCCAGGCACACAGTAGATGCTAAATAAATACTTCTTGAATGAATGAGTGAATGTATGCTGATCTTGGCACTTCTGATCTCCCCACCCTTCCCTACTTTTCCTTTATCTATGGCACTTATTGCCATGTAAGGTCATTTACTTATTATAATTATTGTGTTATCAGTTTCTTCCTACCCCTAATGTAAGCTCCATTAGGGCAAGGATCTTTCCCTAAGACCCATTGATGTATCTCAAGCATCTGGCATGGCACCTGATATACACATTACTCAATAAATATCACTGAATGAATAATTGCAAATCAAAGGTAAGCAGCCCTTACTGATATGCATGATAAACCTGTGATAATTCTTGTTAACTCAGGAGTCTAGTGTATGCTGGACAAATACAGGACACTGGCTCTTTGTCGCTGTCCTAGCACCTTTCATACCTGATCTCTTGCCGCCATTCTGGTCCCTGTCTTTTCTCACTGCCTCCTCATGAAGGCACTAGAAGGAATTGAAAGACTCAGTTTGTGCCAGGTGTTAGGGCCAGGGACCCACATTCCTTCTTTCTGGTAACTCTACCTTGGGACACATCACTGACAAACTTGTGGAGAGGGAACTTTTATAAAGATCAGCCCCCATAATCTCACAGGCAGAAGGCCTTTTCACAGGCTAGCTTAGACATTTTTCACTACAGAGAAAAGTGGATGAGATGGACTAGGGGAGTTTTTCTGCCTTCCTGAAGATTGAATGTTTTTCTGAATGGCAGTATGACCTGTGCCTAGGAGTGTGGGTTCTCAAATCAGGTCTTGATTCTGTCTTCACCACCTCTTACCCTGGTCTGAGCTTATTTCCCCATCTGGAAAATGATTAAGGTAGTGTCCCCTCACATGATAAGCATAAGCAGGCAATACACGTTAGCTATTTTTTGTGGATAATTATGAGTCTTTCCAGCCCTTTCCAATACTATTTTCTGATCTACCTAATATAGAAACTTCAATGAACTAAGTTGCTTAGGAAACTGGGTGGTAATTATTAAAGCCTTTGTGGTTGGGGTTAACCCATGTTGATAATTGCTTTGTAAGTTTTTGAGTATACCTCTCTGCTTTAGTCTATCACAGTGAACAGGACTGGTCACATTTGTCTGTGACGACTGAACATCCTGTAGGATACAAGAATGATCTTCAGGTCATCGTCCTAAAGAGCAATTTTCAATGTCCAGGGCTTAGAACCCTAAGAATATGAGATCTTACTGAGATTGTCTTGACCCCAAAACCATATCCTAGAAGTTATATATTTTACTATCTTCTTATTATGCATATAAAATTATTCTAATAAAAGCAGAATATGAGGGAAGGAGGGATCTACTATTACAGTGGGATCATTTCAAATGTTTGGTTATAATGTCTTCTTCATAGCCTGCTTTTATTTAAGGGTGCCCAGCTTCTCTCCTCAGCAATACATGCTCCTATGCACGACTGGCACATTGGGGTGTGCGTGTGTGTCTGTGTGTGTGCGTGCATGCACATGTGCCTTTTCCTATTCTTAAGGACAGAAAGGTGCAGTTGACCACTTCAAACAGTCTATCTGTTTGATCACGATCTTCAGCCCTGTAGAAGAACTTGGAAGACACATCTTTACCTGAAAATCTTGAAAGGTCTTCTTGGAGCAACCGAGGCCATGGAGAACAGCTTCTGGAGGGCGGCTCTCCCTCTGGATTATGAACTGGTGAACCTAGAAGGGAAACTTCCTGCTACAATAACACAGCAAGGCAATGTGATGAACACTTTTATTTACAAATATAATTAAAAGCTCTGACAGTTATCATGCTCTTCCTTGGGACCTGAAAAATGTTTTTGTTTTTGTTTTTAAAGTGCATGCAAAAGAAGTAAAGCCTTTTTTTTTTCATCATTTTTTATTGTAAGAAAATACACAGTTTGAAAGTGTGAATAATGCAATATTTATGACCAAGATATGGGACTTAGGGAGGGGAAGGGAAATAAAGAAAAAGATCAAGATGATCTGATTGAGAGACAGTGTTGAACTCCAAATACTGAATTGGAAAAGGAGGGAGGTGGGGAGGAATAGGAGGAGGAAGTAAAAAAATTTGATCAGAGAAACAGTTAAAATACAATATGAAAATAAGTAATACCTCTCCTTAAATTCCTTCTATACACAAAATACACGATTTGCCAAAGCCCAATTTGTGCTACTGGGATTCTGTGAGCTCCTTAAGTGTATTCACATCCTCTGCAACAGCAGAAAATGACTATGATACAATCAGAATATGCTGAAGACAAGTTAAACTCTTGCCAGCAGGTTCTTAAAAATCACAAGATCTCTTCACCCCTCCCACCCCCCCATCCCCAAAAAAGTAATAATATGTCACCACTGATATGTACATCACAATTAGTTTCTGTAAAATGTATCAAATTTTCAATCTTTAATAAAACTTTGTTTTTTTTAATTCCTGATGAATAAATACCAAAAAAATAAAATAAAATAAAATAATGCAGCAGCTAGTTAAGGTGTAAGGCTGCGGATATTGTGTCTCTCTCCCCCTTGGCATTTATTATTATTTTTTTGCTTTATTTGCACAGATTGGTGGTAATGAGTGATTGCTTAAAGCAATATACATCCACTTGTTGTTGTTGGTTTCTTGGTTTTGTTAAAACTGTCTCCAACGTTGTCACTGAAACATTTTGAATCGCATCAATACTGTGACGTGTACTATGAATAGAAGACATGGCCAGGTTTTGGCCAGCACTGAAAGTTGACACGGGGGGAGGAAGGGGGCCCCTGATGGAGTAAGAATAAACAGGCACTAGTCCGACACGATGTCAGTAAGAGTAAGAGAGAGAGAGAGTGAGAGCAACGCCCGTTAAAATGGGGAATGTGGTTTTGCAGGGTCTGAATTTTTTTCTGTTTTCATTTTTTTTTTGTAAATGGCAAAAAAATTTAATCTCATCTATAGTCCTCCTTAGGAAAATCTAATGTAACCAAATTCCCAAATCCCATTCTGAGGCTCTCCATGTCAAAAGTTTCAATCTCTCGCTCTTGCCTTTCCAATAGGTACTTTATTCTCTCGCTGCGTTCCTTCTGAAGGGCAGCCAGCTCTTCTTCAATCTGAAATAAGCACAGTGAGCAGTTCTTAATGGAAAGGATCTCCCAACAGGCACCCACATGCACACGGGTACACATACATGCACTCACGTAACATACAAACACGCAGGAACTAAACGTAAACTAGACTGGGGCAGGCTGGGAGAGTCCTGGAATAAATGTCTCGTATCTGATCCATTATATTTAAAACTTGCTCACAAGAATAAGAATGTTTGGGGCCCACCTGGGGCTAGCACTACTGTTCTAGCAAGCCAAGCAGCTGGCCTGATCTAGGTCAGTGTCCTGTCTCAGCAGGAGATGGCCCAGGAGAAGCTAAAAGACACTCAGGCACAATTAGATTGTGCCACTTTCCCATGGAGAATCAAATGTCCCCTGGGTCATTAGCAGTTTAATTCTAGAACAGGAGCAGGGAAAATAGTCTCTTACGTTGGTCTCAGGGAACTACCAATAGAAAGCACAAATAACTGGTAAGCAAATAAATGCTTAACAGCTTTGAGATGCTTTATGAAATCTTTTCTACTTCATTTTCCTCAGCAATATCTAAAGCAATGAATATTTCAATTCTGATAACATTTATTATGTATGGCAATATCAGTCTCTCTTCATTTTAATTTTTTTAAAGAGCCCTGTTAGTGATTTCTTTTGGTTTAGAAATAGCTGAAAATAAAAACCAAATTGGCATTTGGCTTCCTCATGCCATTTAGCAGCCATGCCAGCTCATAGTACCTTTCATATGTCATGTCATCACCTAGTAACTCATGTCATTCCTCTGGCTGTGAAGGTGGAGGGTTTCCTAGCAGAGTAAGAGACAGAGCTTAGGCTGTGGGATCAGATTTATGCGAGTAACTTAACCGTTTTGAGCCTTCGTATCCTGCCTATAGAATGGAGATTATGCCTGCCTTTCAGGGGTACTAAAAGTATAAAAGCAGATAATAAGTGAGCAGTGCCTAGTTTAATCCCCCGGTACATAGGCAAGGCTCAATAAATGGCAGTTCCCTAGGCCGTGCCCCATCCTCCGCCCGGCTGGACAGGACCCGCAGGAACACTCATACCTTCTGCTCAAGATGTGCTCTGCGCAGAGACACCCTCTGCTCTAGCTTCTGGAGCTCACGTTCATGTTGTGCCTCTGTTTGCATCTTGATTTTGCTCTGGTAGGCATTGAGCAGCTCCATTTCCTGCTGGAGCTGTAGCCTCAAGGCCTGGCATTCTGCTTCTTGAGCCTCATCTAGCCGTAACTGCGGGCACAGAAGACATATACTGTCATTCACTCCTAGCTTACAGCACTTGGTGACTACTGGAAGATGTTTCCTTGTTTGGACTGAAACAAGTCCTCTTAAAAAAACAGATGCCCCGGGTACATTCAGAGTTAGGAACCAAAAACACTACATTCTGCTCAATGGGCTACAAAGTTCTAAATACACATTCTTTTCTTAAAGCATTCCTTCTTAAGAAAACAAAAACATTCTTTTCTTAAGAAAACCCTAGTTTTCTTAAAACCACACTGGCAGGAGTCAGGAAGGCCACACATTTCAGTGATGAAGCCTGTGGGCTTTGGAGGCAGACTCCTGAGCCTGAATTCTAGCTCCACCACTCACTTAGGTGTGTCACTTCTCCAAAGTTCATTTTTTTCATCTCAAGAAAATAACAATAATAATTCCTACTATCTAAGATTGGTGTGAGGATTAAACAAAAAATTCATATGAAATCCCAGGCATAGTTCTTGATGTATCCCAAGTGTTCAATAAATAATAGCTGTTATATTATTTTGGTTTGACTAACCATTTCCATATTTATATATCTTTAATCCAAAAACCATCAAACACTTAGATATCCTTAGCTCTAAAAAAAAGAGTCCAATTTCCATAACACTAGAGGAATATACCACAGTACTGTTACGCTCCTAGCAAGTAATGCAGGTCCCTGCGGTTGTCTGTACAAGTCATCCTGCTGGCCAGCCAATCTTAAACTCAAGTGGTTGAAAATCTCTTCCTCACAGAGGTAGCCTTGATAATCTTACGGGGCATATTCTGGTTTGAAGCGGGAAAGTCCAGATTATAAGGCTGATAAAGTTTTCCTTGCTCCCTGCAGCTCCTGAACTTTGTGTCAATCCATCAAGATATTGATCCTGTGTGGAGAATGGCCAAGCCAGTCACCAGAAATGCCAACCTTCCAATGAGCATAGTTGAAGGTTTGGGGCCATTAGCAGGACTATGTTTAGGGATGATGACCCTCCTCCTGTTCCAAGCTTGGTTTTCTCTAGATTTAGCAGGCCCTCAGTTCGGTTAGGAACTACGAAATTAGGACCTTTGAATTAGACAGTTCTTTGTCCCCTGAGTTTATCTGCATATTTCCATACAGACCACTTTGCTAAGATACTTATTCTCCATATTATGCTTCCTTCCCTATTTTATACAGTTTGTGACAATTCACAATATATCTCAATATCTTGATTGAGAAATGACTTTTTGAAATGTTATTAGAATAGTTTCAGAAAGTTATTTGCATACTGTCTTTTTTAGTACTTTTGGAGAAATATGCTATAGCAAATGAACACAAAATAAGTAATGTAATCATACTTCCAAGGTACTTTCTAATAATTCATCCTACCCAGCTTTCACTAAAATCCACTAAAGAGGATACCTCTCTTTTCATTTTCTCAATGAGAAGTGAAGAGAGAAGAGATACTAGACAGAGAGTGAACAGTCAAGCTGCAGCAGCAACAGCCTTACAGATAAAGGCCGACGGGTTTACTGGCTCCCAGTGAGATTGTTATCGATTCCCTCTTGATATGCGAGGTTCTTTACCAATGGTGGGAATGAAAGTCTGTTCTTTTCTCTTGTCTTTGTTAATTGTTACATGAGCCCTGGCCAAGTGCGTGAGAGGCTTATCCGAGGGGCAGTTTAGACCATTGAAATACCTCCATCTTCTCTTATTTCTGGCCTTCTATTATTAATGTCAGGAACTATGTTACTCTGTACCAGCTCTGACTGTAAAAGTGCCAGTCTAGAAATCAGAGGATATTCCAGTTTTTGGTATTCATCATCCAAAAGTTGCACATACCAAATCCATTAAAAAGTTTTATAAAAGTATAGGTAAATACATTTCTGTTTTTTAAAGTGGATTAAACTGAAGAAAAGTATGTGATAGAAGCAGCATAACGTAGCAGTGCCCAGGCATATAGGCTTACAGGTTCCCCCCAAAATGGGTTCAAATCCTAGCTCCATCATCAATTAGCTAATTACCACTATGTGACCCTCGAAGTCCAGGACCTTGGCACACTATGGCCTAAGGGCCAAATCTGGCTTATTGCCTATTTTTGTCGATAAAGTTTTACTGGAACACAGATACGCTCATTCATTTGTGTATTGTCTGTAGCTGCTTTTGCACTACAATAGTAGAGTTGAGTAGTTGTAAGAGACCCTGTGGTCCACAAAGCCTAAAATATTTACTATCTGCCCCTTTACAGAGAAAGTTTCCCTATTCCTGCCCTAAGCAAGTGGCTTTACTTCAATAAACCTCAATTTCCTGACAGGTAAATTAGGGTTAAAATAGTAACTACTTCAAAGGTCAAAGGGGTTTCACAAAAGTGAAATGAGATAACACTTAGCAGACAGTGCCTGGCACATGGTAAGTGGTCAGTAAAGGATAGCTGCATTTATCATACATAATTTTATCTCCTCCTTGCCTCAGAAGAAAGGGTATTTCTCTCTTTTTATTCAAGGGGAATCATAAACCTATATTCCTGATCCCGTTCTCTCCCATCTTATGTAACAAACATACACTGAGCACTTGTTTGCCAGGCATTGTTGCAGATGCTGAGAATGTGAAGATGAACAAGACAAAAACTCCATCAACCTTTATGCCCCATCAACTCTCTTCCCCTTTCTCCTTACCTTTAACCTCTCTCTGCACTCCTCATTCTGACCCAACCCCTCTACTTATATTGCTCACATTAGCGTCACTGATGACCACCTTGAATGAGTCTTCATCTTACTTGATCTCCTAGCTGCATTTGATAATGTGGATTGCCCTTTCCTTCCTGAAATCTTTCTCTTATCTTCTGAGATACGACACACGCTCTTGGTTTTTTCCTCCCTCCTCTCCTCTTCCAGCTATGCCCTACCATAGTGGGCCATTAAATGTGGGTGTCCCTCAGGGCTTTGTCGTGGGCCTTCTTCTTCCTCTAATCTCTCTTCCTAAGGAATCTCATTTATTCCAAAGACTTCAATTACTATCTATATGCAAATAACTCCCACATCTATACCCCTGTTTCAGACTTCTCTTCTGAGGTCCAGGCTAGCTTATCCAGTCTACTGGAGACGCCTTCACGTGGAGGTTCCCCAGGCCCTCAAGCTCAGCATGACTAATATTAACAATCATCTTTCCCTTCCCCCTTCTCCAGTCTGCTCCACCTCCTTTTTTACCACATAGGTAAATGGCACCATCATCTGCCATTTTGTTCAAACTAGAGACTGGGAGTCATCCTTAATATCTCACTGTCCACATTCAATCTGTCACTAAATGCTTTCAATTTCATCTCCTGCCTGTCTCTCAAACTTAGCCACTTCTCCTTCATCCCAGCTGCCCCCTCTCTAGTCGAGCCACACTCCCTCATGCCCGGGTAAAGCAGCAACTTTATAAAGGATCTCCTTATATCTGCTCTTGCCATCTCCCAGGCCATCCTCTCCATCACCAGAGTGATGGTTCAAAAATGCAAATCTGATGTCAGTCCCCTCTTTAATACTCTTCAATGGCTTCCCATTGCTTTTAGGATAAAGATCAAAATTCTTAAGAAAGCTTACAAGCCCCTACCCGGTCTAGCCTCTGTTTACCCCTGCAGTCTTATTCTCATGTTAGTCTCCTCCTAGTTCTCTATATTCTAAACATAATGGACTTGAGTTCTTTAGAAGTGCCACTGTGTTTTGCATCTTTACACATGCAGTTTGTTTTGCCTGGAATATGCTCCCTACACCTCAGCTTAAATAATCATTGTGTCTGCAAGGCCTTTCCTGACTCTCTAGACCAGCTTAGCTCTCCTGGTTTACACTCTCTTAGCACACTGCACTTGCTCTGCCATTACACTGAGTAGATTTTTTCAATGTCTCTTTCCTCCACTCTTTCATGTATTCCATGAAGACATGATTGATGACAAATTGATCATCTCACATTGGTCACTAAGTCCATCTCTTCTACTCCTAAATATTTCTCAAATTCTTCTCCCTCCTCACCATCTCCATTAGCATGTTCTTAGTTCAGGCCGTCATGACTTTTTTTTGACTATTACAATAGCTTCCTAACAGGTCTCTTTACCTATATTTGCCACATTACTGCCAGTATCTTTCTATAACACTGTCTTATTCACCACAGTAGTCCAGGATGCTTGGGGCATAGTATAGACAGTCAATAAATACTTACTGGGTGAATGAATGAGTACACTGGCTCCTATCCTCATCCCATGGACATATTTAAGCCTTTCCCAATTAACAGGAGTCCTCCTTTAACTGTCTCTTTCTCTAGATATAGCTCTCTTTCTACTTTCCTTCACTGACAAATTTCTATCTTACTTTTTATCTCACTTTATAATCACTTTTTCAATGCACTGTAATGTCTTCCATTCCCACCACTCCACTGATTGTCCAGGACAATCAATGGGCAAATCCACTGCTAGGTCCAACTGGTCTCTCTGCAACATTTGGAATCATCAACTAGGAACTTTTGTTTCCGGCTTCTGTGACATGGTCTCTGGTTCCCTTCCCATATTGCTGATTATTCATCTCCTTTAGTCTACTTCTACTCAGCCCTCAAATGTTGGTGTCCTCAACTCTGTCCTTAGTCCCCTTCCTCTCTAATACTACCTCCTGTCCCTAGATGATCTCAGATACTCCTATCAGCTACAACTGCCCCCCATAGAACAATAATGCCTAACGTTTTATCTTTAATCCTGCCACCCTCTTGAACTAGATTTCCATCTCTGTACCTCTCTACCTGGATACCCACATAGCTCAGACAACATGTCTACAACGTAGTCAATTATCTTCCAGGAATCCAAACTCACCCCTCCTTCTATTCTTCTCTCAGTAAAATGATGACTGATTCCACTGTTATCAAACCTACCTCTCAAATTGGTCACTAAGTCCATCTCTTCTACTCCTAAATATTTCCCAAATCCTTCTCCCTCCTCACCATCTCCATTAGCATGTTCTTAGTTCAGGCCTTCATGACTTTTTTTTTTGACTATTACAATAGCTTCCTAACAGTTCTCTTTACCTGTATTTGCCACATTACTGCCAGTATCTTTCTATAACACAAATCTGATCCTGTCACCCTCCTTCTTAGAATAGGCTTCAGTAGCTCTCCATTGCTTACAGAATAATGTCCAAACTCCTGGCTTTTGAGGCTCTGATCCCTGACTATCTCCCTGCTTTCCCCTTCATACTCCTGCCATATCAGCTACTCATTGTTTCTCAAACACATCCTCTTTCAGGCCTTTGAGTCTCTGCATATACTGTATTCTCTGCCAGGAAGGACTTTTCCTCTTCAGCCTTTTTGGTGAACTATTACTCTTCAAGACTCATCTCCTTGTGAAACCATCATAGAATTACCAGACAAGCTCCCATCTCTGGCTTACCAAGACCTTTACAACCTCTCGATTTTGGGCTCCCACAATCCTCTTCCTTGAACTTTGGGCTCACGCCAAAGTTCTTTCAGTCCCCAAATGCATACTTTCCACCTTTTGGACCTTTGCCTGCCTATGTAGGTCCCTTTCTGTGGAACCCGTTTACTTCAATAAATTCCTTCAAGCTTGGCTCCTGTTGGGCAGCTTTCCCTAGACCAGATTAGTTGTTCCTACTTATCTTCCCAGAGCCTCCGGCACCTCCCACACCAAAGGACTTATTACGCTTTATTTCTATTGCTTAATTATCTGATCTCCTTGCCTGACTGACAAAAGTGTGGGGACAGGGACCAATTGTTGTCTCTCTAGCTCATCACTCTATCTCTGAGCCCAGCAGAGTGCTGGACACAGATGCTTAGTAAAAGTTTATTGAATGACTATGTCCGTGTGTCTTACTCATTTGTGCCTGACATTAGTTGCACAAGCTTTGATGAATGAAAATAGGATATTATATGTGGTATCTATCACATCTTGCTCTCAAAGTCCCTATGTGCCGCAGGTCTGATTTAGCACATTATTATTCCTTGAGTTCCATCTTAGAAGACACACTCCAGCAAGTATCCGTGTTGGCTTGGCTTTATTCAGCGTCGTCACTTCCTCAGTTCTTTGGGTAGAAAAACACCAATTTCCTAAATTTGTGCAAGAATCATCTTGGAAAACAAAAGGCTGGATCTTGAATTTTCTTGATTCCCAAAGCTCTTGAAGCCATGGCACTGACCCTAACCACTTACCGCTTGAGAGGCCATCATCTCATTTATACTCTGTTCATACTGCTCTGCCAAAATGGCAAGTTTTCTCGTCTGCTCATCTTTCAGTGTCTTTAAGATTGTTTTGTGCTCATTCTTTGGAGTAACTTCCAACTGGTGATTCTTGAGTGCTTTATACTGTTTGGTCTGTACTTTGCAAGTGTCCTGAAACTGTTTTTTAATTTGCATTTCCATGGCCTGTGTAGAAAAAGTGACAAAAGGAAAATAAAGACACATCAGTAAATACAGAAAGCCTTCCATTCTAATGACACAATACAGGTGCTGAGACCATTTGTCTTTTGGTGCAGTGACCCACATTACTAGTCAAAAATAATGAAAACAATACATATGACACAGACAAGAGTTAACTCTACCAGTACTTTTGGTTTAATATGAAATGAATAGAAGTCATTTTGAATTTACAAATGGATTAAAAAGTGAATTGTTACAGGGATCACAACTCTGAGCAGATTGTGGAATACTATGAAGCTTAGTTTGTTAAAAGCTTGTGCATTACTTTAACGGTTACCTAGTCAAAATCTTCAGTGCCTTCTATTGTTTGTTGTTTTTACCTTTTTTTTTTTTTTTGTCATTTTCCCCTCTGTTTCCAAGTGAGAAAGGGGATGGCAGTGTATATGCCACCTTTCACTGCTCTGTGTTTCCTTGACAAATCAATAAAGGAGAGTGTCTGGATAATACTTCACATGATAACCCATTTCCACTGGAATTCAGCATAAATGGAAAGGAAAAACTGATTTTAGATATTTTTCCCCATTAAGAGGTTGTACTTGCATGTAGCAATATCAAATATGCATTTTGGGAAGGAGAAGGCGGGGTGTATTATTATAAATCCGGAAGTTCCACCAGGTTGTCTCATAGTCACACTTCCATTTCATGAACACTTGGAGGAGCTGTGATAACAAGGATCACTAATTAGACAGATTAGGATTTGGCTAGAGGGGAGCATGTCCAGTGTGACTGAGGTTGGCCTTATATCTGTGTCAACACTGACAATGTCCCTCTTGACATAAAGCAATGACTTAGTCTATATCGCTTGTTAATTAGCAGTCAGCTAAAATTATCTGGAGGCAGTGAGGGCCACAGGAGTTCCATATCTCTAGTGCAGGGGAAATAAGTGCCTGGCACGTGTAGACTCATTCCTGATTCCCATGCCCAGGACAGATGTTACTAATAAATCATACTCCTTCCTACTTAGCTTGGATGTGGCTTTAGAGTCTTTCTTAATATAGCAGCACTCAACCTAGTAACTGCTAGTACCAATAATCTGAGCAGCACCACAGATGAAATTTATCTGTCATATACCTGGTAACTCTCTCATTTCCTGGGATTAGAACCATGGGCTGCTGTTAGTCCATACGTTACAATTTTAAAGAGGGTAGGTCACAAAGGAGTCAGCGAAACTGCATATTGGATACAAAGAAAAATGGAGGGATCATCTAGCACAATGGTTTCCAAACCAGCCTGCCTAGCAGCATCTCTTCAGGAGTTTGTTATATACAGACCCTTGTGCTTCATGTCTGGAGAGTCTGATTCAGTAGTTGCAGGGCCCAGGAATTTGTAATTTTGCAAAGCTGTCATGTGACTCTGACAGTCATCCAGGTGCAGGAACCACTGATCCAATCCGACTGGGTCCCAGAGCACAAATAGGGAAATACTTCAATTTCCTCTTACCTTTAAGTTTTTTGGCTGTTGCCGAAGTTCCATGACATGCTTTCTGTGCAGTTCCCTTTCTCGCCTTTTATTGTACTCCAGCTGGTTTTCCAGTTCAGTCTGGTGCTGTAGACGGATCAGATCCATGCGTAGCTTCTGTAACGTGTGCAGCTGCCTGTACTCTAGCTCTCGGGTGGACTCGTCGTGCCGGATTAGCATAGCATGCTCCATCTCCTTCTGGGTCCTCTTTTTATTTAATTCCTGCATTCAGGGACAAAAGATAAATGGAGAGAGATGAATGGAGATGAACTGGAAGAAATGCACAACTAAGTGAGGGATGACAAGGAATGGCACTACTAACTGTCTCTTAATTAAACCCATTAGTGTTTGGCAGCATGACTCAATGAGATTAGATTAACAATCCCTGGAGATTTAGGTTTTCCATATGGGTCCACCATTTACAAGATGGGCAACTTCACAGCCATCACAACTTCACTGTCTGTAAAGTGGGATTAATTCTACCCGGCCCCTTCTCACCTCCCTCACATTGCTGCTGTGTACCTTAATTAGGTGATATGTTACACATAGGTCTAAATAAATGTTTCTTCAGTTAAGGCAGTGGTTTTAAACCCTGACTGACCATTAAAATCACGTGAGGAAGCTTTTAAAACACATGATGCCTGAATCCTACAACCCGAAATTGTGATGATTGCCTGGGGTGGGACTGTGACATCAATATTTTTAACAGTTCTTCATGTGATTCTAAAATGCAGTCAGAGCTGAGAATATCCTCAATGTTCTTAGTTTTCTGCGAAATACTCTGTTTTTGCGTGTATCAGAAGTAGGCCAATTACCTATTTTTTAAAATCTCAGAGTTCAGGGCATGCTGGGAAAAGGCAGATGAGATCTCTCCCCTTTCATCTTTTCCATCACAGTCTGTGTGATCACTTCTAGATCTAATCATTTTGTTCTTTGCAGTTCTACTCATGTCTTTCTCTTTTTTTTTCATTGAAGGAGGGAAAGAAAGGAAACTAGAAAAAAAGCACGGGGATGGGGGGGAGTTTGGTGAAATTTTTTCATTCACCAGTTCAAGAATATTTCCTGAATGGCAATGTATCGAAGATCTGAACCATGGGCTCTGGGTCCATAAAAATGTTTAGTGGGCCATGACTCTTGCTAACACTCTAATGGGGAACTGTAATAGACATTTATTGAAGTATATGCTCAGCTTACAGCTGACTGAATCAATCTATTTTCTCTCTTGGGAATTTGGAATTGGGATTCAGAGACAGTTAGTCTCTATGTGTGGCTGGAATTGAGGGGCATATAAAAACTACACATGTGGTAGCCATCCATTGCTATGAGGACTGAGGATGAGAGAATGCTGGGCTTCAGAGCAAGATGAATGAAAAAGAGAGAAGAAAGAAGTATAGGGAATATGTTGATGCTCAAGTTCCTGACTGGTTCTAAGTTCTCCTATAGGTCCAGCTGTATTATTGCTATTGGATTTTATGAAACATTCCTATATTTCTGTAGTAAATTTCCTGGTTTTGGCTTAATCTACCTCAAATAAATTTCAGTAACATGCAAACAAAAGGATCTTAATTAATATAGTGAAATAGTTTTATGAATAAATTTAAAAAAAGAGGAAGGTTGGAAGTGATAAGTGCTATAAAGGAGGTAAAGATTTTATGCTGCAAGATTTCTGAAAATGGTGGTATTACTACTAGTTAAGAATGTCAAGGAACGGAGAAAGCATTGGAGCTGGACTTTAAATTAGAACAATAGCGTGCCTCTCTTCTCTGACAGTATCCATTATGGGATACCATCTAATATTTTCATAGAAATATTAGTAACATTTGTATATTGGTGTGGTTGAGAATATCTCATACACTTGGGCCTTCTAGCCATTTGAAGAGATGTCCTTTAAACAGCACAGCATCTGTTAACTAGATCGAAGTCACTAATCATTCATTTATTTATTCAACAAATAATTGTTGAGTTCTCCCTATGTGTTGGGCACTGCTGTAGGCCCTAGGGATACAGCAGTGAACAAGTACATCCTCTCATGGAACTTATTTCCTATTGGGGAAATATCTGAAGTATAAATTCAATTAACATTTGTTTTAAGGAATAAAAGATAATGAAGAGCATCTCCCCCTATCCTCTCCTGAGTTTTTCTTTTCCTAGTTTTGTTTTTTCTCCTTACCTGGACCACCAAATGTGTTCTTTCAAAAATCACTAACTGACCCATAGGTGGCACTAAAGGACAGTGAGCCCTTCCCACAGACCAAAGCTACTCCAGACCAATGAGCAAGAGAAGAGCCAAGGAAAGCCCTTGGAGTGGGTCAGTGTCCTGGTTCCCAGGTTACTATATCATTTTTAATTTATCATTTCAGTACCAGGACTCCCAATAATGGGCATTTATACATTTTGCATTTTCCAGACTGAGTCTGAATTGCCCAGAGCCCTGAAACTCATGGGGAAAAAACAAAAGATGCAAAGCAAACAACACCTTTCAGAAGAAATTAAACGCTTTTCTTTATGCTTAATGGAATGCTTCAGGATGTTGTCCACAGAATACCTGCATCAGAATTACCTGGGTTACAAGTGAGTGGTCTTTATAATAAGCCACCCAGCAAATTCTGATATATACTACAGTTTGAGAATCAACGGAAAAATATTTAGGATGTGAGTCAGTTTCAGCTTTTCCATTGACTCATTATGCATGGCTGGGGCAGGTCTCTTAATCTATGTTTTAGTTTCCACCGGTGTAAAGTGAGGATAACAATACCCACCATGAACTACCACTTTTGTGAAGACGAAATGAAAGACTATCAGAAAACACTTGAGGGGGCTGGCCCCATGGCCGAGTGGTTAAGTTCGCGCGCTCCGCTGCAGGCGGCCCAGTGTTTCGTTAGTTCGAATCCTGGGCGCGGACATGGCACTGCTCATCAGACCACGCTGAGGCAGCGTCCCACATGCCACAACTAGAAGAACCCACAACGAAGAATACACAACTATGTACCAGGGGGCTTTGGGGGAGAAAAAGGAAAAAATAAAATCTTTAAAAAAAAAAAAAAAAGAAAACACTTCAGAATATATAAACAGGTCATTATTATTTTTCTGTATTCAGAAATGAATATCTTAAAACTAGTTTTTATAAACTATTAGAGAAGTAAGAGAGGCATGGTGCTGAAATGGGCTTTTCTGTTACAATTGTAGGTTGTTCCCTTTCCCTTTAACTCATACATCTGAGTTGCTGAGATGTAAGTTGTTAAGCTACCTATAATATTTAAAACCATGGAAAAAATATTATTCAAGTTATTATGAGCCTAGGACTGTGCCTACATAATAATGTATAAAGTGCTTTCAAGTTTTAAAAATGAGTTCATCTAAGTCATTCAGTCCTAATTGCAACCTTATGAGGTGCTAAGATTATAAGGATTTAACCCCTTCATATATGATAGGAAGGAATTAGGGAATTGAGAGACTAACACAAGATCGTACAACTTCAATAAAACAGAAGTGAGGCTAAAACTCAGGTTTTTAGGCTTTCAACATTTTCCATTAAAAGATGTCCCAATGAAGAGCTGGACCCATGGCCGAATGGTTAGGTTCACGTGCTCTGCTTCAGCAGCCCAGGGTTTTGCTGGTTTGGATCCGGGGTGCAGACATGGCACCGCTCATTGGGCCATGCTGGGGCGGTGTCCCACATGTCACAACTGGAAGGACCCACAACTAAAAATACACAACTATGTACCGGGGGGCTTTGGGGGAAAAAAGGAAAAATAAAATCTTAAAAAAAAAAAAGACATCCCAATGAAGGTTTATATTTTCCTGTTTTATGTTCAGTCTGTGATACAATATTCTGAAGAATTCCTCTGCTCTAGCTAGACACGATGCAATGGTTGCTTCACCTGTACAAATTACACAGTATACGGTAGAGCCACATCATGTCCACCTTTACCTTATACAAATTCAACAAAATGAGCTGAGCAAAAACACAAAAACAAACTTAATGGTACAGGTGATTCTGCCACCAGTGCGCTCAATGTATATATGCCCTGAGGGAGTGAGATGAGAGCCATGCAGCTCCCTTTCCCTCAGCCCACATCACACACTGTGAGCATCTCACCAAGCTGAGCGTGCACTTAGTGTTGAAACATATGTACTTTTCACACACCATGGATCCTACACACATTATGATACTTTATGTGACTCCAGCTCCTGTGTAAGATGTGGATCTAGGGGCTGTCCCCTAATAAACTCTTCCCAACCATTATCCAAGCAGTCTACTGAAGTTTCAAAGGAAGTGCTAGTGACTTCTTTAAAAGCAGCTGATCTCACTCAAGCCAAAATTTTTGTCCTCATGTCCACTGAGGTTGAGTAAGAACTAGAAGTCAAAGTTTTAAACAGAGATGTTGTTAACCTATGACATTCAATGCTTTCTTAATTTCAGTTCTTAGTTTCATAACTGGTTAGAAAATAGTGAGCATCTATGTGTATTGATAATAGAGAAAGAGACTCAACTCAGTCAATGTTGATCCTTTGAAATGTTTCCATTAATTAAAAGGATTGCTAATATTCAGTTTTGGCAATGATATATGAAAATAGGTATTCTTTATTGATGGGAGTATAAAGCCTCTTAGAGGGCAATTTGGCAATATATATTAAAAATTTAGATGTATAGACTCTAACTCAGAAATTCCACATTTGAGAATATATTCTACAAAATACTTGTATACATGTGAAAAGATCTATGTGCAAAGATGTTCTCTGTAGCATTGTTAGTAATATTGTAAAACTTCAACAAAGTATCCACTGAGAAGTACCTCATTAAATAAATACAAAAAACATACTATTAATGGTTAAAAAGAGTAAGGCAGAGCTTTATGTCCTAGATAGTAAATGGGGGGAAAAAAAGGGCTGGCCCTGTGGCCGAGTGGTTAAGTTTGCGTGCTCTGCTTTGGAGGCCCGGGGTTTCACTGGTTTGGATCCTGGGCACGGACCTAGAACTGCTCATCAGGCCATGCTGAGGCAGCATCCCACACAGCACAGCCAGAAGGAACTACAACTAGAATATACAACTATGTACTGGGGGGCTTTGGGAAGAAGAAGAAGAAGAAAAAAGATTGGCAACAGATGTTAGCTCTGGTGCCAAACTTTAAAAAAAAAAAAAAGGGAGAGTTACAAAACAGTATGGTGGACATTTGGGGGGTTTTGTAGATTCAGTACCCATTTCCCTTTCTTTGTTAACAGGCTCCTCTGTTTGGAAACAGAAACTCTCCCACACTATCTGGAATCTGACAGAGTACTGAGTAAGGGAGTAAGCACATTACCCAATCAAGTTCTCTCTCTCCTAGGAATTTCAATCTTAAGCAGAAATGATACAAAGATTAAACATGGTTGGAGGAGATACATCCAAATGGTGAGCCTTGAGGAATGTCCATTAGCTCTTGATCTCTAGGTTATGGAAGTTGCTTTTCCAGCTTGATTCTTCATCTTTTCCAGTTTGGTTCTTCAGCTCTGTCATCTACCCTATGTATCCTTCCAATAAATTCCTTTCCATACTAAGTCAGCCAGAGTTTGTTTCTATTGCTTGCAAATCAAACAGACCCACTGATACTAATGTAATCTTATTTTTGTAAAGTTAAAGTTATATATAAGCTGCATGTATGTATACATATATACAGGAGAAAAATCCAGACATATATATGCCAAATTAAAGGTGACTGTCTCAGGTAGAGATTGGATAGGATGGGATTTTCAAGAACTGTCACTCAACTTTATATTTTTCTATATTTATCTTTTTTCAATGTTCTTTTATTAATTCTGTAAAGAAAAACTTTGAACATTTTCATGAAGAAGTCTCTGGAATAAGACTAAACAAAGGAAAATCTAGACTCTTAAGAAAAATACCCTCATAGAGTTATTCTTTGCTCAACTTGTTAGAACCTGATACTAATGAAGTCAAGAATATAGTTCCTATCAATTTTGGGGAATAATTGTCTTCTATAGCTTTTATTGGCACTAATTTTCCCCTTAGCCTCAGACTTCTTCCAAATATGTGCTATTAGAATAACAATAATTGCCAAATGAAAAGAATCCTAAATACCTTATTTCCAACTGGCTTTTGAACTTTTTCATTTGGACTTTTTTCCCTTCTAACAAACTCTACATATCTAGTACTGAATTAATCAGTTTCTCACCAATACCTCTCTCTAAGCTTCTCTGTTTCTGCCAAAATCTACATTTCCCCAAGTCTTAAACCCTAGAAATAGCTTTGCTTCTACCCTCATCTTCTCTCTCATATCCCATTGTATGCTAAGTCCTGTTTATTTTATACTTCAGAACATGTTTCAAGTCCATTTCTCTTTTGACAGCTACCACCACCTCTCTTTGCTTCTAGTTTCTTCTCTCTAATCCAGTGTTTCTCAACTTTTTTTTTTCATTATTGTCCCCATTAGGAGCCTTTTTAGACTCCCCTCTGCCCGACCATCCCCACCCCTAGAATGTTAATACCATACATATACTGTATATTTGTTTATGTACTATGGTCCTTCAGAGGGCCAAAAGCCATAGTAATATCTAAGACCCCTCCCCCATAAGAACCCATTTTCACCCCTCTGGGGGCAATATTGCCCCCACTGAGAATGCATGCTCTAATCAATCTGTGCATCACTACCAAACTGGGCAAATCTCTCTAAAGTAAAATTTTAGCCATATCACTCATTGCCTGGCTCAAAAATGTTCAACAGTTTCTCCCTCTTCCAATTAGATGAGATAATACAGATAAAGACCCTGAGCCTGGCCCATAATTATATGTGTTTAATAAATTTTAATTTGCTCCACCCTTTTGTCTTCCCATTTGAATACTGCTCTCCAAAAAGCTTATGCCAATTCACATTCCCATTAAGTGTGCCTGAAGTACTTGTTTCCCTCATGTAGGCTAACACTGAATTTTTATCAGACTTTGGTTTTTTTATACCAATGTGCTGGCTCATTTGTGAGAGTTTTTTTGATTACTTCAGGTCACAGTGATTTCCTAGTGAACTTTGTATCTGCAACTGATTTACATTCTGTATTCCTCATCTCAGTGAATAACATCCTATTCATCCAATTTCCCAAATTAGAAACTTTTAAGTCATTTTTCACTCCTCCCTCTTCTGAATTCTAACATCATTTGGTCTGAATCACTGTCAGTTCTATTTCAGAAATGTCACTTAGATCTAATCTCAAAAAGCTTATATGAATCTTACAGTATTGGGCTAGGGAAGGTGTATGCTAACTAAAAAAAAAAAAAAAAAAAAAAATCTAATCTCTCTCTCTCCCCACTGCCTCTTCCAGGTAGAACTAGAGAAGGAGCATCCTCGCTGACCTCATTGTATGTTGCTTGTCACCACTCTAGGCTACCCTCACACTGATGCACTAATTCTTCAAAATGAAAAGTCAGCATCACTCCCTGGCTTAAAAACCTCTGATGGCCATGCAATTGCCTTCAGGCTAAAACCTAAATGCCTTGCCTTAAGAAACAAGGCACGAGCCTACACATTCTGCTTCCAACTTTTCTCTCGTTCCGACGCTCCGCTCCATACACTCAGAACACTCAACTTCTCATCAATCACCGAATCCTCCAAGCCCTTTCGTGACCATATGCCCATGATACTTTATTCACATGTCTATTATCGTACCTAACATATTATAATTAGTCTGTTACATATCTGTTTCTCCTCTTAGACTTAGGGCTACTTGAAGGCAGGGAGTATAACTTCTTGGTAGCCCTGGTGTCTCCAGCACAGTGCCTGGCACAAAGGAGGCACTCTTTTTTTTTTTTTAATTGAGGTAACATTGGTTTATAACATTATAAATGTCAGGTGTACATCATATTTTGGCTTCTGGATAGACTACATTGTGTTCACCATCCAAAGTCTAGTTGCCATTCACCATGGTACAAATGTGCCCCTTTACCCCTTTCACCCTCCCACCGGCCCCCATTCTCCCTGGTAACCACCAATCTATTCTCTGTATCTGTTTGTTTGTTATTATTGTTGTTGTTGCATTTCTTCACATGAGTGAAATCATATGGTATTTTGCTTTCTCCATCTTAATTATAGAGCATCATACTGTTATTTGTTTCACAGAGTCACAAAAAACATAACTTTTTGAAAGCAAAAATTCTCTATTCTACTTATTTTGATTCTCCACTCCATGACACGGCTTATAACAGGTGTTCAACAAAATTCTATTGCATTGATTTGGAAAAGGTTGATCCCTTGTTCTGTAAATGGCTTTCTCTTGTCGGTAGTAAATTCATTCCCTTACTTTTTTGTGTGCCTACATTGTGTCAGGCACTGCACTGAAGACTAAGAGGCTAAGGATATAGGACTGGACAAAACAGATGACGGACAAAATGGTCACAATCCTCATAAAGCTTTTTGTCCCATACATTAATGACAATAGTTATGAACATAACAAATACCTCCCGAATGTTCTGCTGCTCCACCTCGTGCCGCTTGATCATTATTTTCCGCTTGAAGAAACGACAGTTTTTTTCGTAGTACAGTCTCTGCTGAGTCAGAAGGTGGGCTTCCTCTTCAGCCTGTGTGTGCTGCAAGTTCTCTTTATGCTTGGATATCCGCTCTTGCTTTTCTTTCTTGGGTGTGCTATGGTCCTCATTCATCTCCTTCACAAAGAAAAAAAGAAAAAAATCCATGCTGGTCTCATTAAGCAAAAGGAACTAACATTATTTGGAAAGCAAATGAGAATGCAAGGACAGAAAGGCTTGGTGTCGCACATCCCTCATCCCCAACAATTTTGTCAATTAATTGAGTATTGAGAGGGAGACTTGTTAGTTTCCATGTCTTTGGCTTTTCACTGTCAGAAATTATTTGTTCACTTATTCAATCAAAACACACTTACTGAGTTCCTATCATGTGACAGGCATATGTAAGGCACAAGGATATGATGGCGGGCAAAAGAACATATCTACCATCATGGGGCTTTTTAGTCTGAAATAAAAAATCAATTGAAGAACCACAGAAATGAACTGAAAATTACTGTGATAACTGCTGTGAAGGTGAAGTACTTGGTTCTACAAGGACGTTTAATAGAAAATATTTGCCCTTGGTAACACCTAAGCTGAAATTTGAAAAATTGTAGAAGTTAACCAGTGGAAAAGGAGAGGGAAGGATACTCTCGGTGGAGGACACAGCATGTGCAAAACCCTTAAGGTGGGTTAACTGAAACATGATATGATCAAGGAACTGAAAGAAGGCCAGAGTAGTTGGTGCAGTGTGACATGAGATGAGGCTGGACAGGTGGGCAGGACCATTAGAGGCCTTATAGACCAAGTTAAGGACACTGATCTTTAGCATAGGAGAAATGGATTTTATATATATTGGGGTGTCATAATGAGATGTATTTCAAAAAGATGACTCTGGTTGCCACGTGGAGAACAGAATGAAGCAAGGAAGAGCACGTCCATGGAGACAGCTAGGAGGCTAGTGCAAAGGTCCAGCCAAGAGATGATAGTAGCTTGGACAAAGGAAGTGGTAATAATACTGAGAGAAGCAGACAGATTTCAAAGACTGGAGGTGACTCTGCAAATGTCACTAGTTTGAATTTCAGGAAAAAGCACTCTTCATTAGGGATTAGAGGGTAAACAAACCACCTATATTTTCAAAAGGACAAAATTCATAATTATTCCAGACCATATGGATAAAAGGAAGAAAGCAGTGAATCAGAACAGTTAAGAAGAGGTTAATCTATGGGGAAAGTAAGATGACCACTTTAGAGAAGGTACAGTGTACTCATCTTTGTTCGTAGTGGCAAGCTTGACCTATAATATTTAGTTAACTACTCACTCAGTTGAGATCTCCTTTAACTGCTAACACCTATTTTACTTAATGTTTAGTGATGCAGACATCATACATCTCTATTTAGATTATTCTTGCACTTGGCCTAGAAGTCCTGGTAAATCAACTTTCAACTTTCCTGTTCCAGTGAAATATTAGAATCAACAAGAGCAAGAGCTGTTTCCAGCATGGAGTAAGCTGGGATCACAACAGAAAGGCTGGTGACTCATCTCTTGATGCCACAGCTTTGCTACTAGGTTTGGCATTAACCACTACATTTCACACCCAAATCTAAATATGATCATAAAAATTCACTCCAAAAGCAAGAATAAATTATTTCTGCACCATCCATTATTCTGCTTTACTCACACTCCTATTATCTATCAACAGTGGGGATAGTGGAGATTGTTCTGTCATCACAAGGACAATACCTTTAAGTATACCCATATCTAAATATACGTGCCACTTTAAATAGTCTGAACGAAGCTGTACTTCGTACAGAGTAATATTAGCTGTGCACAGAAAGGCTTACTGAGGCTATCGCAAATTAGGTTTAGGCCTGTTTTTCTTCAGGAGGATGTTGACAGACTTATGCTGAGGCCTGTTGTCTCTTGCACTCATAAACCTGAGTATAGTGAACCAAAAATAAAGTTATGCCTAAAGACTGAGTGGGGACTCTCGAATGCCATTCTGTAGGGGATCTTCTAAAGGTGGAGTTCATGCAATCTCCAAACACCTTGGTGTTAACGAAAGCTCAGAATGGCGGCTGCAGTCATAAAGTATGGCCTCCAGAGCATGAGTGAACACAATAAGATAGACGTAAAAATGAACGTGCAGCTGGGAAAATTTCAAAATTTCTTACTGAAAAATCAAGGTTGTCTCTGTGATCCAGCCACATCTGTTATGATAGAATAATTAGGCTCAAGCAATAACGAGAGAAAATGTGAATCTTCTTAGTTAGGCTATTTATCTCTACAGCCTGGTTTTCTAGATCCTATAGTCTCAGAGATTCTTCCCATTCAGTGGGAAGTGTGGATCAAATACAAATTTCTGACAGGCCTAGCAATTACCAGGGACTCATCTGGGCAGGGCAAAAGATCCTGAGGCTCACTCACACCCACTTGCTTTCATTTCCTCATTAAAAACAATCAGAGAGGAACCTTGCTAAGTCTCATATTGTTAACTTAGAATGTAAGCTCAAATGAATGATTTCATATACTAGAAGAATGCCCCATGCTGAGTTTTATTAAACCTTAATATACTAGTAGTCTACAAATAAGAAATCCTGTCGTATGAGAAGGAAAGTCTATGGAACTGCAGGCAAGTCACCTGTAAGTACTGGTAAAGGGAGAATTGAAGAAATTTGAGCTTTTAGATCAAATTGCAGTTCCTCAGGAGGACTCTCTAAGTCCACTAGCGGTCTTCAACCAAACATTCAAGAATCAATCAATCATTTATCAAATATTCACCTTACTGGAAACAGGGATACAGTCATGAACAACAACAACAAAAAGACATGGTCTCTGCTCTTATCACTTACCAGCTACTAGGGTAAGTAGCTCAAATAATCACTAAAAAAAATGCATAATTGAAAACTAGTGTTATGAAACCCACGGCACCTGTCTTGGTAGAGGCAGTCAGGAGAGGCTTCCCTGGGGAAGCAATGTTTAAGTTAAGGTACTAATAAGCAATCCTGAAGCTTACAAGGAATTAACAGCAGAATTGTGGTCAGGGTGGGATTTGGGGTGGGAGGGTGGGAAGAGCATCCTGGCAGAAGAAACAGTGTGAGCAAAGACCTTGGAGAAGGGCTTGATACATTTGAGGAACCAAAATATGACAATTGTGGCAGAAGCAGCGAAGAGTGAGGGTTAGGTAAGCAGATGGGGGAACACTGGTGTGAGGTGAGACTGGAGGGGAGGCTGGTAGCAGACCACGCAGGGACTTCTAGTATTTTGATCTATATCCTAAGAGCAATGGGAAGCCAGTAAACGTTAAAAACATGAAGAGATATGACAAGACTCATCGTTTGAAAAGATGCCTCTGGCTGAAGTGTGGAGAATAAACCGGAAGTAGGCAAGAATGGTTTACAGTTAGCACAAGGGTTCTTGAAGTGTGGTGCCGGGACCAGCAGCATCAGCATCACCTGGGAACTTGTTAGAAATTCGTCCTTCAAAATCCACCCTAGACTCATTGAATTAGAAAATCTAGGGGTGGGTTAGCAATCTGTTTTAATAAGAATTTCAGGTGATTCTAATGTAAAGTTTGAGAATCACTGGATTAGACTACACAATGCAAGATGAATGTATGATCACAATGTAAGATGAATCAGTTTCAAGTTCCAACCATTCTAATGGCAACTTGGTGACTACAAATATCGGTATTCTTACCTCTTTTATTTTTTCCTTACAAATCTTATACTGCTTCTTCTGACTTTCTAAGAAAGTTGTCAAATCTTTCTTCTGCTGGGCCAAGATCTGTTGCTGGAACTTCTTCTCATCTGCTGCAGCTACCTTTGCCTGATAAAATAACAAATACGATTGATCTAGGATGACTTGATCTTCACACAGAATTCAGCTATCTATATTCTCCACTACATTAAAAGAGTCTGTAAGTGTTGAATAATGTAATATTTTTAAACAAATAATTAATTAAAAAATAAGGAAATGCTTGCTTTGATTTTCTCATGTTTTAAACAAAAAATTGAAATTTTTACCATTGAAAAATATATCCCTAATCATGGGAAAAATAGGAAGGTAAACCAAAACCACGTTTTATTGAACACACAAAAAAATACATGGCATGAAAGGTAAACTAAGGATTATAACAAAAGATTTTTTATCATATTGTTGGTAGCCCAAGGGTTAAATTATAAAAATGGATAAATGGATAAATAACCATGACTGGCCAGTTTTATTCCAAGAATCCAACTCTAATCAATAAATTATTCCAACTATCAGATTTCCTAGTGGGGTCACCTCCAGTATAATAGGCAAAGCTAGTGACATTTGATTTCTTAGGCACCTGCTGCAATCCACAGCAGTCTGAGACCAGGACATTTGGGGGGCTCCTGAGTAGATAGAACACAGCCCAAATAAAAGATAACTCAATAAATATTGGCTCCTGAAAGTGACCAAATCTAAGGATGGAGGAACCCTTCGCTGAAGCACGTATGTAAGATGAGGTACCTGGGGGATAGAGAGGGAATTATGCTTCATGGTTCTGGATCTTCTCACCTTTAGCTTCCATTATTAACAATTCTTCCATTATGAACAATTCTCTCCACATATTTATCAAGTTGAATTCCCAAGAAAGAATCTGATTGGTTTATTTAATCATCATCATCCCTGTTCAGGCAGAAGTTTTCATGCCAGATGGCCTCACGAATAGATGGCTATTGGGGGGATATTTCTTCTACAGTTCTGATGTTTCCTTCCATGTGGAGACAGCGAGCTTAATTATTGAAACAGCGTCCCCAGGGACCACAGGTTCACTCTGCTTTTCTGCACTATGTAAGTCTCACGGGGGGTGAGGAGAGGTGACTGGCTTAGCACTGGCAGTGCCTGGGTTGGGTCGGGAGGTCTGTTTAATCTTGTTCAGTATTATTAGGTCTGTTTTCCTTGGGACATAAATCACTTCTATCTAACATTTATCAATAATAAAGGTGGTATTTTGACTCTCTATCTGCCTTACCCTCTTGTCTGTTTTTAAAATTTGTTTAGAACCTGGATGGGGAAGAGAGATGTTCCCTAGAAGACCCAAGCAATAGCCAGCTTACTCACTGCCATTGGTCAGGTGCCCACCCCTGGTCCGATCAGCTGTAGGCAGGGATTATCACCACTAAAAGGGACTGTCTGTAGAGCAGCTTTCCTTTGAAGAGGACTGTGGGTGTGGCAGGCAAAGTAACATACCCGAACTGTGCAAGTTTCCATCGGATAGAAGCATCTTGCTTCTTTTTATTTGTACCCAGACTCCCATCAAGGGACTGATGCTCAGAATGTATTTGAATAGACAGGAATGTGACATATACCTCAGTTACTATTTTAGCTTTTAATGACAATTATAAGAAGCCTCATAAACCTCCCCCTACCCCAACACACACACCAAGGCAATACTGTTTCTCTATCACAAAAAATCACGCTACTCTTGTCTCCTGCTAACATGATGCCCCTGACTGGAACAAGCTTGGCGTGGTTGTGGCACGAAGGCAGGTGTGCATGTACTGACCTCCTTTTCTATGATAGCCACTTGCTTCTTGGCCAGCTTCTCCAGCTCGATGGACGAGTTGTTGGCATGTGTCTCCACCTCCTTCTGTAGCTTGAGGCGGTGCTCGTCCATCTCAGCCTTCAGCTTGTTCTCCAGGGCGATCAGCTGCTTCTGGTGCTGGCGCCGCATCCGCTTATAACCTGACATCTGTTCCCGCAACTCGTTCTCCTGCTCATGCTCATGGATCTGGCGTGTAACCTGATTTGGGGTGGGGGAGAGAACTCAGGTAACCAGGTTCATGGGAGGCAAACTTTCAGGCAAAGTAGAGGAATGCTCTGGCATAATTTTATTTATCATTGTAACCATCAATTTACCTACTATTTCCTGAACACTCACCTGTACTAGGCCCTGTGCTGGGTGTTCTTTATATACCTTATCTCTAATCCTAAAAACCATCTCATTCACTCACTCATTTTATTCATTAATGAGGTAGGTATTACCACCCCCATTTTATGAAGAAATTGAGACTTGAGGGAATCAATTTATTCATTCAGCAAAAATATATTTATATATTTTTGATATATCATTATATGTATGCTCAAGGTCACATAGCTAATAAGGAGTGGAATTGGGATTCAGACTCATTTCTGTCTGATTCCAGAGCCATGCTATGTTTCCACTATACCAGGATTTCTCAACCTTGGCGCTATTGACATGAGTCAGATAATTCTTTGTTTTGAGGGACTGCCCTGTACATTGTAGGATGTTTAGCAGCACCCCTGGCCTACCCGCTAGATGCCAGTAGCACCTCCCAAGTCAAGACAATCAAAAAATTTTCTGGATATTTGGCAATGTCCCTCTGGCTGAGAACCACTGCACTATATCATACTGCTTGTTTGTTTTTAAGGATCATGTCTCTAACAGTCACAGGAATCTTGAATACCCTTTTAAAATAGTTTGAACAAGATTTATTTTCTACTCTTAATATGAATTGAGAGAGAGACAGAGACAGAGAGAAAGAAAGAGAAAGAGAGAGAACTCCCTTCTTTTAAATCATCTGTCTCCCTCCTCTCCTTCCCTGCAAAAGAGATAAGTCACAATACGTTTACTTGCCCTCTTAAAGAGGAGAAAGCATTTCTATGATTTTTGGATGGCTACTGGTCTTAATAATTTTTCCTTAACCCATTCTCAAGTGAATAGCCAACAAAGTGAAGACAGTAAATTTTGGCATCTCTCTTTTTTTTTCTATTAAACCTTTTCTGATTTTCCAGTCCTTCCTTCAATTTATCACCCCTCTTTATTTCCTGTTAGATTCCCTGGTCACTTCCTTCTCCTCTTTCCTATTTTAGAAAAAATAATTTAATTACAAAACTATAACTTTAGTTTTTGTGTTTTTTTCACTAAGTAATTGTCACTCCTATCTACTACAAGCCACTTTCCTCAACTTAAACCTCAAACAAGTTTTACTGGAAATTTTCATGCTGCTATTAATTCTCTCTACTATTTTCAGTTTATGGGTCAAAGTGCATTTTATACAAAGAAGAGTTTGTTTCTCTGCTCTTTTTAGAAGGTGTCCCTGCACACTAGACTGAGTCCTTACTATCAAGAGAGTGCTATTTTGTAACTGGATAGTATTATCAAAGTACACCATTAAACATTAGCCGAACTTTGAAACCTTTCCAGCTGAAACTAACACTAGGTTTCATAGTCATTTCTCTTTTTTAAAGGACAATTCTCTTTAAAGTATGAGGAATCGAGGAGAAGATATTTCAAGCTCAAAAAAAAAAAGGATAGCATCACCAAAGAGGAGTCTAATACTCTAAAGAAAATAAATTGTCTATTTTGTCATCACAATAACATGGTTTTTTTAAATGGACTTATTTCATGATACAAGGAAGGAAAGAAGTAGTTTGAAATCTATGTGTATATTTCATTTCCTCATGCTGTGCCTTCCTAAAGTTCATTGTGGGGGGAAAAACAATTTGAATCAACAGAAAGGATACCATTTATTCCTTTCTGAACTCACTTGTTTTTCAGACAAACATGGTAGTCAAGTGTCTGTTCCAGGGTAATGAGTGTGAGATATGTTTTACTCATATACTTATTTTTTCTTATTTTGGTATTCCTTCTTTAATCAGATTCCCAAAGCTGAGGCACGGCACACTCAGAAGCTATCATGACACATTTAAAACTTGCTAGTGGAATGTTTGACAGGCTTGTGGTCAATAAAATATTCTCAGGATGGCAATTTCCCTAAACCAAGCGGCCTGAAGATAAAACGCTAATGAGTTGTGTCAAGAACATTTTCCATCCTAATTGGCGGGTGAGTCCCTGTGAGGAAGGTGGTCTTACTGCATACCAGATCATACAAGCATGTGGCAAAGACAAATTACAAAGCTCAACACGCTGTCATTGTACATCACTGAATTCCAGGAGAGACACTTGGCTTTTAAATGCTTCCCATAATTGGGATAATCACCTTCTTAAGCTCCTAATATCACCTTCCATTTGTACACCTAAACTTTCTAAGTTTCAAAGTAATTGTCTTTTGAGGTATATATAGAGATAGCTTTATAATTCCATGCTCGAGCCAGACAGATGAATTTAAATGAAAGTATAACCAGATGTTTCATTTGTGAAGTCTAACATGAAATACATAAAAAATATGTTATCTACAGTTATGTATGCCTGTGTGTTTTAAGGTCACACTCTGTATCTTACAGATACACCATTTGGTCAATAGAATAAAAAAATAGCTCATAAGTTTATCATCCTTTATGGTTTACAATGTACTTTCACATGTAATTTACCTTTTTAATTTTTATAAAGCCTGGGATTTGAACCGAGGTCCTATGATTCTTGAAATGCCTGAGGAAATTCACATAATCAAGGCCAAAAAGAATAAAACTTTCTGTTAAGAATTAATGGAGGGAATCAACACCTAAAAAATTCAAAGCCGAAGAGAGTGGTATGTCTAAGTTATAAATCGAATAAGTCTAAAAATGAGAGAAAGTTATAGAAATGTAGTGACTGTAGTTTTCACAATGGTAGTCTCAAAAATGTGATCAACTGAAAGTGGGCAGTTTCACTTTGCCATACCCAGTAGGTTACTTGGAGATAAATCTCATTCCATCCCTTATCATACAACTGACCTTGGGCAAACTACTTAACCTCTTGAAGTCTCTCAGTTTCTTCATATGTAAAGAGGAACTACTGCTATGATGAGATCGCTGATGAGATAACACTTGTGTCCAGCAAGGTGTCTGACACATAGGAAATGTTCAGTATATGTTGGTTTCCTTCCTTTTCCTGACAGGCTCTGAGTAACATGTCTCTTTTTCCCTCCACTAAGCATTTCTGGTGATGGGGACATAGATGAGAAGAAGTGCATCCAAGAGAAAGGGCAAGTTTAACTGTAAAACTGTACTTGCGTCCAGATTGTGGATTACAAAATAACTATGCATAATTTCTGAATCTGAATTAGCTATTTCATATACCTTGAAAAATATATAAAAAATAAAGAACCATAAAGGAGGGCTGAACTTTTTTCAGAAAGTTTCTACAACCATTCCATCCCACCCTATTTAATTCCAACAAAATTAGCCCTAAAACAAACCATTTCATCCAAAGTGTACTACATGCCTACCAAGTACAGAACACTGCACTAGAAGGCTAATAAGCAACTTACTGAACATAAAAGAGGAGCATGGTGGCTGATAATGTTACCCTCTTAAGAGATCAAAGCCAACTTACAGGATTAATTGTGTGTAAGAATCAAAATAACGTGCATGATAAAACTGGCCACCTCAGCACTTAGAACAAATGAAATTTACAGCAATTAAAAAGAATACAGTGAGTCACATTTTGGCACCAGAAATTTGACATTCCACAGTTTAGAACACCTAGGAAAAAAATATTTTAAGTTCATACTAAAAGTAATAACTGACAACAGGTAATTCTGCTTTATACAGAAAAACCGACATGAACTTTGAAATGCACACTTATAAATCCAAATTCTCATGTGACAGCAGGACTGGAAGAGGTGTCATTCATTCATTTGTTCATTCACTCATTCAACACATGTTTATTGGGAGACTTTGGTCATGAGGGCTGGGCATATAGATTGGGCAGCACAGGTGAAAAGTGGTATCAGCAATGATCTCAGTGAGATTCAGAAGCCAAGAAAAAGGAAAAACAATATTTTGATAAGCATCCTCTGATACACACACTATCTAGGAAGAGAATACATTTTCAAGCATTTAGATACAGAACAGCCGGGCTCATAGGAGGTGAAACAGTAACATTTACTGCTGAGGCTCTAATATTTTTATGCTTGTCTATCAAACTCATGCAGGTACCCAATTTCACAAGTAGCTGACTAATTAGGTTGCATTTTTTAAAATCCAAATGAAGACTCCATTTTTATATGAGATTTTTCTACTGAATAGGGTAAAACCAAAGTAAAAGAATCTATATTTGCATGGATAGAACAATAATGATTTTCTCCTACATGCTTCCCTGGAGATTAGAAACTAAGAGTTCTATGCCCCTCTCCCTAATGTGTATTCTAATGTAAATTCATTTGTGTGGTAAGACCACTGCATCTCAGTGAGAATTCCTTCATAAGGCCAAAAGCTAAATTATCTGATCGATATGAGTTTGGTGCTCTTTAAATTAACATCTACTATGGGAACTGCCAGTGACCCAGGATATGAAATTTTAAGAAGACATGACATCAGGTGTAACAACAGCTGAAAACACTGTTATGGGCCACTAATTTAATAAAAACATTAGGATCTCCATTCATCAACAATAAAAACTCAAGGAAGGCACATCTCTAAGGCCCAAGAAGTCAGAGGAGTAATTCTGAAGAAGTATAAAAACAACTCCTTTCTCCAGAGGACGAATTCGACCAACATGAACTTTCTTAACAGAAGAAAGGATAAAATAAAAAAGATTCCAGGAAATGCCCTTCGTTTTCCTAATTCTTCAAAATAAGGTCAATAATCTCTGCCCTTAAACGATTATAATAAAAAAAATAGATAATTCTAAAGTTTCCTCAGGGTTTCCTCTAGTATCAAGGTTTGCAGTCTTTGCTTTTCCTTTGTTACAAATGCAATTGTGCAGCAGTGCATAATAACACAAAAATCTCAGTTTTAAGGAGCCAAAATAGAAAAACATCTAGCAGTAAAAGCCTGTAAACTCACAGGCTTCATACACTTGTCAATAACCCTACTAGAAAGCACAATGTAGAAAGAAAAGCTAAGGGGAAAAATCACAGAGCTAGGTCTCTTTCAGGCTTATGTAGAAGGGGTAGGCTGATAAAACAAATCTGAGGAACCGTAATTTTTTTTGTCAGTTTGCAAGTCTATTTAAAATATACACTCATCACTTATTTATCTAATAATTGAAAAATGAATTTCTAAATTCTTCTTTTTATTTTTGCTGTTCACTTTTAGATAACTCTATGGCTTGTTAGCACTTCTGCTATAAGATTTTAAAGAAAGAGTAAAACCAAAATAAATAAATCAATATAGTTTTGCCAACAACTATGAGAAGTGAAGAGATGTTTCAATGATAACTTGAATATTCATTATACCGGACCTTCATTTTCCCATGATTGTGCTCTTACTTTTATGTCATTTAAGTAATTTTAATCCTTTTCATTTAAAATAAGATTCATGAAATATTTTAAAAATTAGATATTTCTTTTTGATATTTGTGTCCTGATTTATATATTCCTATTAGAATCAGTCTTTGGGTAGCAGAACTGTTGTGCTTAATAACATACATTAAAATATCCATACCAATAGTTAGATCATCCAAACGGGACAGAGAACCATACAACATCATGCCACTTCTCCCTTCCATTTTCGTGTCCCTAAAAACCTCTAGATACAAATACCACTGAACTCTGATAAACTTCCATCATTCTCACCGTGAATCCCAAAGGATTACATTTGGAGAGGTTTTCCACTAAAACAGCTTATTTTGTGGCTACAGCAACAGCTTATCAGCTACTCTGTTTTTAACTTAATATAGGGGCAGGGGCCTTGTAGCAAATCAATGTCCATCAGAGAGACTGGTCTCAGCTGTTCTCTGGATGGGCTCCACGAAGCCTGTAGGAGTCAAAGGGCTTCCTGGGGCTATTTTGCCCATAGCCCTGAGGTGGCCTAGTAGGGAAGCAGCTTTCATCATCCATAGGAAGGGAGACTGTGATGGCTGATACGCACACAGAGTAGCCCTGGGTGAGTTCACAAATGCGAGCGTGAGATCACTCTGGCATGGCAGTAGTAACATCTTACTGGGAGGTAGGAGAGGTCATGAATATATGATGTGGGAATGAGGGTGTGGCAAGTGAGAAAAGAAGAGAAGCCGTCCCAGAGGGGGAAAATCCACTTGGTATAACGTCTGCTTCACATTCAAAACCTGCTTATGGTGCTCTGATTCTCAGTGGTTGTTCATTTCTCCTCTCTTTTCACCATGAACAGGTCTGGATAAATGTGCAGTCTCACAAGAGTCAGTGGTAAGTAGTAATATTCCATAAATTCTGTAATTCTTCTTTTGTCAGATATCATGGCATAAAGATATTTAATAATTTCATGATGCTTTATTTAGACTGAAAAGCATGTTTTTTAGTTGCTTCAGAATCCTTACCAAATACACAGTAGACACTTTAAGATCTCCATTACACAGTGTAGCATTCATTTAAAACGAAAAACTGCCCATTAAAGAGATTACAAGAAACTTCTATACAAAAGAACTTAAAGGTAGGCTTATTTATAAGAAGTCTAAATTAAATTGCTTGCTTTTAGACAGCAGCAGGCATAGCAATATGTAGGTGCTTTAACTTCCATTTTCCTTACATTTGGGTTTTTAAAAATTATAATCCATTATCAATTCCAAAGATAATCGAAGCCTTTAAAAGACTTGAGAAATAAAAGTGGAAATCAGGTTTAAAAAATAGGACAAGAAAAATAATCATTTCTGGGTCGGCTTCAGATGATGTCATCATAGGTTCTAAATGTAATAGCCAGGCAATGTACACTAACTCCTCCTGCCCATGTGACCTCTAACATCAATTGGGCAAAACGACTAATATTTCAAGAATTTTTTGGCTGAGAAGTGAGATTCAGAAGCAAAAGATTAAAGAGAGTTTAGAGTGCCAAGGATGAAACAATGTGAGTGTGAGTGTGTGTGTGTGTGTGAGTGTGTGAACGCGCACGCGTGGGGGCCAAGGGGAGGAGGCATGAAAACTAACTCTTCCAGCACACACCCCTTTTGCTACTACAAGGGCATCCAGCAATCACATTTGCAATAGTAAAAATGCTGAAGGATCCTACAGTATCTTTTCTTCCACAACCATCCCCTTCCTCTCCCACAAAGCCCTTCTTGCTTTACTGGTGCCAGGAAATTCTTCAGGGGTTAAATAGGGAAGTGCAGCCACTACCATTGTTGCAATAAATAAATGAATGAACCAGAACGAACCAGCAATCCATCCCTGGGAAGCAAGTATCTTATTTTCTACAATTATATACATCAGCCAGCAACTATATATTTAAAAAATTGTTTTATCTTTTCAGGTGTGTGTACACATTATAGACACACATGCATCTATACAAAAAAGCATAGTACTCTGCATGCACATACATCGAATACCTTTAAAATAATTTTTTAGCATTATTATTTCAATGAAAAGACAAATAGCTTTTAAAAATTGGATAGGTTAGTAACTTCATCTCAAAGGCCTTTTATTTTGCACATACAGCATATATAAATACACACACACACACACACACAAAGGTTATTTTCCCCATGCTGTAGACAATGCTTAAATATCTGAGATCAGGTTGCTATGCCAACAGATTTTTTTCTAAAATGAATAAAATTATTAGGAGGGAGAAAACATTCTTGACTCCTTTCCTCCCATCCATGAAGCCGAGAGAGGCTCAGGGAGGGCGAGAGGCTGCCAGATGGGGAGGAGGGGAAGGAAGGGAAGGTGGGTAGAGGGGTGTTTGCTTACCAAAGATGCTGATTTGATCGTGGCAAAGCGCTCTCTGTTCCGGTAGTGGAGGGCCTGGCTCTGAACTGACTGGGTAGGCCGCGGCTCAGGCCTGGGATCGCCGTGGCCCGCCTCATCCCTTATGAATACATGATCCTGCAGAAATGGATAAAAACAAGGAGAAAGTCCAGCTGTGCTCTTTCCTCGCCGGCTGCCTCTCTCTCACCCCTCTTTCTGCACAAGCACTGCTGTTTGAAATGCATAGTTTAGCTCTCTGCTAGTCCCCGCAGCTCCCACGGTACAAAATGAATAAGCAACACATTGCAGCCTTCAGTTAGGAATGTCAGCTGATCGCTAGTGGGATGCCTTCTGAATCCCTGGCAGGCTTTTTCTTTACCTCCAGAATTACATATATGCAAAAGAAAAAAAGAATAGAAAAAACAATGCAATGTACAGACTCCTTAGAACAGTTTGCTTAAAACGCTGTAACCAAATAATTCCTTTAAAAATGTCATGTCCATGTCTAGCAAGGAAGATGCTGGTTGCTTTTAACATAAAAACGAGCCTCCGCCTCATTCCCTTGAAAGATCTGCTTTCTCAATTTAATTTTATTTGAGATCTGTTCGGTAGGATCATCGTTCTGCCTAGAACCAGTGTAGGCTTGTGCTGAACTGCCTCTTTATCTTGTGCTGGGAAGAGTCGGCAGTCACTGAGGGATCCTGCTTTCCAGTCATGATCGTACACAGTTCTAGCACCTTCTCTCTACAGCTTCTGAAAGGATTTTTTTTAGATTTAAAGAGACAGGCATACAATTTTAACCAAATGATACTTTCACAAATTCTTCCTCAACTCAGTCTCAGTATGGTTACCAGAGTGAGTAGAGCTGGAATTTAATGCCCTTGACTGATTTAATCAAGTCTGTGCTTCTTGATAGGCAAAGATGATTAATCTTATTGTAATGCCCAGTGAAAAATAACATTCCCTGGAAGGATAATAATGGATGTTTCTCAAATGCAATTGAAATGACTTTTAAAGGGGAAAATGCTTTCAAAGGGTGATGCTTCTCTCTATAAAAGATGGAGTGGTCAGTCAGTAAGTAGCTCTAAACCCTTCAGAAAAAAAGATACTATAATAATTAATAGCTCAAAAACATGTACAACTATGGGGGATTTTTAAATAGTACATATTCAGGACAGGGAAGGAAAAATTAATTGTCTTATTGCCTTAGGGTTTTAGGAGAAACCATTTGCGTGAAGTCAGTTTTGCATTTTGTCCATGACTATTTGATATTTTTTATAATTGCTCTTTCCTTCATCAGAAAACAAAATTAAAGAGGCTTAAAAAATATAAAATTTTATTATATAGTCTAAAATTTTGAAAAGTCAAAACACATATATTCCTTTAGGGAAATTAAATTTCACATCCAGGTTTTTATGTAAAAGCCAAGAGCCATGATTAAATTTATCATGGCTAATTTTTTTTTTTTCCTTTTATAAATTTAGAATGCTGCAGATGTTGGGAAGGTTTCTACCATTACATCTATATTTAGAGAGGTTTTCCAGTTTACTCTATTGTGTTCTATCTTGTTTTCAAATAATTAAAGGACCTTTAACGCCATTGAGGGCATATACATCAAATTCAAGGGATGTTCTACTGCTGTGCTGTCTAATAAGATAGCCACTAGCCACATGGATATTTAAACTAAATAAAATGTAAAATTCAGTTCCTACGTCACAGCAGCTATGTTTCAAGGTAGCCACTAACTATGGCTACCATATTGAACAATACAGATATAGATCATTTCTGTCACTGCAGAAAGTTCTATCAGATAGTGCTGTAGGTTAAAAATGCATCTCAAGCCACATTTTTGAAATTCATAAAAAATACTTGATAGATTAACTTAAAATTTTCTACATTAATTCCTGGGAAATCTAAAATCTTATTTCACAGGGCAGAGAGAGATTAGGTGTGGGACTGGATCTATACATTAGGTTTAAGGTTCTAGAGAGGAAGGTACTGGGATCTGCTACCATTCACGTTGATGAATATTTATTAATAAATTACATTTATCTCCAATTGATCTTACTTAATATTACAGTTCCAGAAAAGCAAGAAGTTTCAAAAGGCCAGTAATCAGAAGAGATGGACTAGGTAGAGGCCTGTGGTTTTGCAGGAGGCGTTAACACGTTGTAGTTTTGGTGAGTATTAGTTAGCTAACAATTAAGTGCATTGACCGAGAGGGAGATCTCAAATGATGTGGCAGCAGCTAAGTTTCAAATTGTAGTAACTTGATTTACAAAGATAACCAGTGACACTAGAATCCACACTGTTCACATAACAGAATAAAACAAAATATTTTCATGTACAAATATGTATAATTTTAATATTATTAGTTTGTTTTCTCTCAGATAAATATTAGCATTTGTGGGTCAGGACCCTGCTTATCAAATTAAAAGTCAAATTATATTTGCTAAGTTTTTAAATTCAAGGATATTGGAAGACACCAGAAAAATTAAAACCAGAAATCATAATGATTTTAGTTAACACACAGCCAATTAAATAACCCGCTAAGGTATATTTAAAAGATAATGCAATTTTAGAAGTTAGTCTGAAGAATAGGTCCAAAATTTTAATCTACTCTAAATATAATAAATAATGCTAACAGTATAATTCTTTGCTTCACTCTAAAATATTTTTTCATGTTATAAAAGAATTCTTAGTTTTCCATAGCAGCTTCATAATAGAGATCACCAATACTAAAAGTCTTCAAATATTATGCAAGAGACCACAAAATGGGGCAAAATTTTAGACTAACACTGGTTATCCACTTCAAGTGCAACTTCAAATTGAAGACAAATAATGAAGCAATTTTAAAATAAGAGGAATGTGACTTGAGAAGCAAGTAAGAACAAATTAAACTATCAGCTTTGCTGGCTATATTATCTGTTGGTTATATTCCTCCTTCAAGTAGTAGTCCCTTTGAAAATGACTATACCTGGCTCCCAGAGTTTCTGAACTGAACACATTTAAGATTATATAACAAAAAGGGTCAATTTGCTATTTTATGCAGTTAGGCACCAGTGCAGATTATTTTTACAAATAATGATGAGAGGGCCAATACTGTCTTTGATACTGAAGAACGATTTTAGAAGATTAAGAACAAATATCACGTTCTACTTTACCAATACAAAATACATGGCTTGTTTATAATTTATCTTTAAAACATTATCATCCAGGAACAAAAAAATAGCTCTTTGAAACACCAATATGATTGGGAACCAGTTTTAAGTAAATCTATGTTAACCTGGTAAATTTATGTTCTTTCATCATAAAAAATAAAATTTCTTCAGATTAAAAAAAAGCTGTCGTAATGTGTGTTCAAAATCTTTAGTAAAAAGAATTAAAATTTTATACAATATAGTGAAGTATGTGAAGCATGAAGCACATTTACAGTTTACCCTGGATGATGGGCTTGACTTTTATTTAGAAGTTTTTCCTTAAGTGTGACTACTGATGCTTCTGAAATGAAGATTCATGGTGTAGTCACTTGTTTAGAGTTTCTAGATTAACTTGGAATTAACCCTGGACTCTGATATATTTGAGTATACCTTGATCATGCTACTCACCATACTTCCTTGTCTGTCTGTGCATGAGATTGTGAGCGTTTTGAAGGCAAAGTAGGTATGGTTTGAAAAATCTCAGTCTCCCTAGCACCCAGTATAATGCTTGAGACTTAGTAGGCATTCAGTAAACGTTTGCTGAATAAATAAGCTCAAGAACATAGGTCCGAGGAGACTTGGAGAAAATGACATTTTCTCTTATATTATTTAACAGAATTCAAATTTGTATTTCATAAAAACCTGCCACTCTGTACTCTAAGAAATTCATAAAATAGTGACACACACACAAGCACACCTTTACATGGGTTGAAGTAGGTAATCTAAAAATGGCTTTTATCTAGTGACAAGAAGCCTTTTTTACAGACTCCCACACTTTTCACACTGTGGAGAAGTTATCAGTAAACCTACCATCTCTCTCTTGTTTATTCATTTCAAAATTATTAAATTATTGCCTAAGCAGGTGTAGCTATCAAAAGCTGGGGCTAGGGGCAGGGGAGAAAAAGATAGAAAAGACTATCTTAACATGGATAGATAGCTATTAGGGAGAAAAAAATGACTAGCAGAAAGCAGAGGATAAAGATGTTACTATAAAGAGGTGGTTTGTATGACTGCTCTGTTTAAGAAACATTACCTCCATATGTTAATTTACTTTTACTTTGCCAAATGTGAGCTGAAGAGTCAAAGAACCCACCCCACTCTTCAGCAAAAATAATAGGAAAGGCCACTGAAGCAAGTGAAAATTAAACTAGAACATCCTATACCCTCAAGGACATATCTTTTTTTTCTCCCACGAAAACGGTGAAAGCTGTTCTTTTTTTAAAGAAGGAAAAAAAAAAAAGAACATTGACTAATAGGAAGGACCAAATAAAGCTTTAGGATTTAGGAGAGAATCATTTTTTAAAACAATCTTTATAAGGGGACCATGATGACTAGAGTTCATTAGGCATAACTAAAATAAATTAATTAATGAACAAATACATTTAGTCTTATGATCTATAGTAAACCTTAGGCAGTAGCAGGCAAAGATAATTGATTTTCAACTTTAACAAAATAAAAGTATACCTTTTAATTGACAAATTTGAAAAATAGACTTTGTTGTTTAGGACCATATTAAAACCTGTTTGCTACTGCTCTATACATGATGATTTCGAAGAGTAGGGTAGAGGCTCAGAAGCAGGCCAAGTGATAGCATGAACACTAAACTGGATTAAAAGTTTGCCCTGGAGTCACTTGTGAATAATCAAGAAGTGAGGTATAAAGTTCTGTCCTATAAAAGCTCACCTTCATTTTAGTTCACAAAACATTGAGTGCTTACTATGCAACAGACACCGTACTAGGTGGTAGGTGAAGAGAGACGTCCTTGAGGAGCTACCAGTCTAGAGATATGGTGATGTTCTTGTTATTGGAAAAGGCAATGTGGCAAATACTAGCAAGGGGAAATGAAAGAAGTGCTTCAAGTTTATTTTGTCAGAACGCACTTTTAGACTTATGAAATCGTTCTTGCTCAAAAGGAAGATTAGATTAGGATCCCTTCAGGGCCTGTGAAAGACCAGAGTAGAGGCAAAGACTGGAGAGAAAGAAGTAACCCGAAATTCTGACGTCCAAGGGAACATTTTCAGAGTCCCACTTTACATTTTTGGTGCTTGATCTGTGATAGAACTGTCCTGCTAAAATCAGGGCATCTTTATTCTGGAGGCAGAGCAGTTAATCACAAATCACGCTCTTACTAGTTACACTTGGCCTTTAAAAGTGAGTTTACTTCCTATGTAAAATGGTACTGTTTCATATCTATGATTTGACTAATTTAGGATGCCTGCTTGACTGTAACAACCAAAGGGGACAAAAAATTCCCCACCCTTATTCATATAGTTTGGTATTTATTAAACATGATTCTATTGTCTAGAGTATTATTATTAGAGAAACTCTATTCATTTAAGTCTTTAAACCATAAGGATAATACTTAAGATTATTTAATCCTTTTAATCCATTATGTTCAATGAACCAAAATAGCACAATGTTTGGCATCTGGTAATCCATTCCCTGTGTTTTGTTTATGTGTTCATACATTCATTCCATAATTATTTACTGAGTGCCTGTACTGTGCCAGGCACTGTTCTAGTGTTGAGATACAGCGTGGAACAAAGCAGGTTGTTTTTGCACTAATAAAATTTACCTTCTACTCATGAAATAATAGATAAACAAATTAATACATAATATAATTTTAGATAGTGACAAGTATTAAAAAGAAAATAAAACAGGATAATGAAATAATGGGTAGAACATTGTTTATAATATAATTTAGTGATATATAGGCTTTTCTAGGATTCTGGACATGAACTCATGCAAAACTGGCAAATTTCTCATAAAACATTGATTGCTTTCTTTATAAAATAATCTTATTGATCACAAATTATGACAGACTTAGATATGCATCACCCAGAACGCCCTTAAGGAAGGCCACGCTGCTGGCAATCGTCTTTGGCTATCAGTTCTCAGCTAGAGAGAGCAGTCTTGCCCAAGTTCATACCTTCCCAGGCTGCTCATATTCAAAGATGGATCTAGGTGGGAGTGTCAAGGCCTGGCCATTTTGGCTCAGTCTGGATAACTGCGACGAATCATTTTAGCTCCAGAGCTCCCTAGGGGGTTGGTTGATGCTGCTGTTGGGCCTGCATCTCAGTTCAACTTTGCCCTCTGCCCAAGGCTGCTTCCTTCTCTTCCCTTCTACAATTGTTGACCCCAAAGGACCTTCCTAATAAAAAAAACCCCTGCTGTGCTAAACCATCATAACTCTGCTTCCTGGTGAATCCAACCTACAATATAAATGTCACCTGTACCTACATGCAATGTAACAGAGCTACCATCTCATCTGCATGGAGAAGGGACTGATCAGGGCAGTCACTTTTGGAAAAAAAGCCCTTTCCAAGTGAAATCGTAAGTCATATATTCCTAATATATTAATGAAGCCAAATATATAATGCCAGAGATAAAAGCAGACCTTGTGTGGGGTGAGGTGTGAATGAGGCTTGGCTCCTGAGGCGCCTCTTTACAAAACAGCTTGAAAGTCACATTAGAGATTTGCTTCTTCAAAGATTATAGGAATAGAAACACAGAATTTTAGAGCTGGAAGGGACCTGTGAAATCATACAGAACAACTCCTAATTTTGCACATAGAGAAACTGAGGCCCAGAGAGGTTTGTGGCTTGTCCAAAGTAAAAGAAAACTAACAGTGGTAGGCGGAAGTATAAATGACTTTCCTCATTCCTATAGCTCACTACACAAAATTTTCTATTCAGAATTTAAGATCCTGTTTCATTTATGTTCCCAAGTGAAAAACTTAGAAATTCAAGTAAACCAATAAATATAAACTTTCTGAATAATTTTTAAATTTCTATTGTGTTTAAAGATAGTATAATTTTATTTATTTATTTATTTTTTGAGGAAGATTAGCCCTGAGCTAACTACTGCCAATCCTCCCCTTGTTGCTGAGGAAGACTGGCCCTGAGCTAACATCTGTGCCCGTCTTCCTCTACTTTATATGTGGGACGCCTACCACAGCAGGCTTGACAAGCGGTGCCATGTCCGCACCCGGGATCTGAACCAGCGAACCCCGGGCCACCGAGAAGTGGAACGTGTGAACTTAACCGCTGCGCCACCAGGCTGGCCCCATCATAACATAATTTTAAACTCATGCATAGGACTAAATGGGTTTCATGAAGAGATACCATATTTACCATTAAGTTTTCATCTATAATATATCCTGTTTTTCTAGCCTGCTTGTATTTTTCCCCCTTTTCTTACTGTGGTAAAATACACATAAATTTCCCATCTTAACCATTTTTAAGTGCACAATTCAGTGCTATTAAATACATTTATAATGTGCGTCACCATCACCACCATCCGTCCCCATAACTTTCTTCATCTTAGAAAACGGAAACTCTATACCCATTAAACAACTTCCCATTTCTCCCCTCCCCGAGTCCCTGGCAACCACCATTCTACTTTCTGTCTCTATGATTTTGACTACTTTACCTCAAAGGCATAGAATCACACAGTACTTGTCTTCTTTGTGACTGGCATACTTCACCTAACAATGTTCTAATGCTTCATCCATGTCATAGCATGTGTCAGCATTTCCTTCCTTTTTAAGGCTGAATAACGTTCCATTGTATACATACACCACACTTTGCGTAACCATTCATCCATTGATGGATACTTCAGTTGCTTCCATGTTTTAGCTACTGTAAATAATGCTGCTATGAACAAGAGTATACAAATATCTCTTTGAGATCCTGCTTTCAATTCTATTGGATATTTACCCAGAAGTGGAATTGCTGCATCCTATGGATTCTATTTTTAATTTTTTTACCGCCATATTATTTTCCACAGCAGCTGTACCATTTTACATTCCCACCAACAGTGCACAAGAGTTCCAATTTCTCCACATACTCTCCAACACATTAATTTCTGTTTTTTTGATAGTAGCCATCCTAGTGGGTATGAGGTGGTCTCTCATTGTAATTTTGATTTGCATTTCCCTAACGATTAGTAATGTTGAGCATCTTTTCATGTGTTATTGACCATTTGTATATCTTCTTTGGAGAAATGTCTATTTGAGTCCTTTGCTCATTTTTGATTTTTTTTTTTTTTTCGGTTGAAATTTTTTTTTTAAATATGTTGTGTATTTTTTCTTTCTTTCTTTCTTTTTTTTTTTTTTTGCTGAGGAAGATTTGCCCTGAGTTAACATCTGCTGCCAATCTTCCCCTTTTAACTTTTTTTGCTTGAGGGAGATGCGCCCTGAGCTAACGTTTGTGCCAATCTTTCTCTATTTTGTATGTGGGTCACCACTATAGCACGGCTGCTGACAAATGGTGTAGGTCCACGCACAGGAACTAAATCCAGGCCGCTGAAGCACAGCGTGCCAAACTTAACCACTAGGCCATGGGGTCGTGTTGTTGAGTTTTAGGAGTTTTCTATATAGTCCGGATATTTTGTTTTTTTAAAACTTTTCACATCATTTTATTTTTAATTATTTAATTATTTAATTATTTTTTATTGAATTAATGATAGGTTAAAATCTTGTGAAATTTCAGTTGTACACTAATGTTTGTCATTCGTGTTGTAGGTGCACCACTTCACCCTTTGTGCCCACCCCCCACCCCACCTTTCCCCTGGTATCCACTAAACTGTTCTCTTAGTCCACATTTTTAAATTCCTCATATGAGTGGAGTCATACACAGATTATCTTTCTCTCGCTGGCTTATTTCACTTAACATAATTCTCTCAAGGTCCATCCATGTTATTGCAAATGGAATGATTTTGTTCTGTTTTGCAGCTGAGTAGTATTCCATTGTATATATGTACCACATCTTCTTTATCCATTCATCTGTTGATGGGCACTTAGGTTGCTTCCATGTCTTGGCTATTGTAAATAATGCTGCAATGAACATTGGGGTACATAGGACTTTTGGGATTGCTGACTTCAAGCTCTTTGGATAAATACCCAGTAGTGGGATGGCTGGATTGTATGGTAATTCTATTTTTAATTTTTTGAGGAATCACCATACTGTTTTCCATAGTGGCTGCACAGTTTGCATTCCCACCAGCAGTGTATGAGGGTTCCTTTTTCTCCACAACCTCTCCAACATTTGTTACTATTAGTTTTAGATATTTTTGTCATTCTAATGGGTGTAAGGTGATATCTTAGTGTAGTTTTGATTTGCATTTCCCTGATGATCAGCGATGATGAGCATCTTTTCATGTGCCTATTGGCCATCTGTATATCTTCTTTGGAGAAATATCTGTTCATGTCTCCAGCCCATTTTTTGATTGAGTTGTTTGATTTTTTTGTTGTTGAGTTGTGAGAGTTCTTTATATATTATGGATATTAAGCCTTTGTCAGATATATGACTTGCAAATATTTTTTCCCAGTTAGTGGGTTGTTTTTTTGTTTCAATCCTGTTTTCATTTGCCTTGAAGAAGCTCTTTAGTCTAATGAAGTCCCATTTGTTTATTCTTTCTATTGTTTCCCTTCTCTGAGAAGACATGGTGTCCGAAAAGATCCCTTTAATACTGATGTCAAAGAGTGTACTGCCTACGTTTTCTTCTAGAAGCCTTATGGTTTCAGGTCTCACCTTTAGGTCTTTGATCCATTTTGAGTTTATTTTGGTGAATGGTGAAAAAGAATGGTCAATTTTCATACTTTTACATGTGGCTTTCCAGTTTTCCCAGCACCATTTGTTGAAAAGACTTTCTTTTCTCCATTGTATGCTCTCAGCTCCTTTGTCGAAGATAAGCTGTCCATAGATGTGTGGTTTTATTTCTGGGCTTTCAATTCTGTTCCATTGATCTGTGCACCTGTTTTTGTACCAGTACCATGCTGTTTTGATTACTGTAGCTTTGTAGTATGTTTTGAAGTCAGGGATTGTGATGCCTCCCGTTTTGTTCTTTTTTCTCAGGATTGCTTTAGAAATTCGGGGTCTTTTGTTGCCCCATATGAATTTTAGGATTCTTTGTTCTAATTCTGTAAAGAATGTCATTGGGATTCTGATTGGGATGGCGTTGAATCTGTAGATTGCTTTAGGTAGAACGGACATTGTAACTATGTTTATTCTTCTAATCCATGTACATGGAATGTCTTTCCATCTCCTTATGTCATCATCCAATTCTCTCAGAAAGGCCTTGAAATTTTCATTATATAGGTCCTTCACTTCCTTAGTTAAATTTACCCCGAGGTATTTTATTCTTTTTGTTGAGATTGTGAATGGTATTGTGTTCTTGAGTTCTTTTTCTGTTAGTTCGTTATTAGAGTATAGAAATGCTACTGATTTATGCAAATTGATTTTGTACCCTGCAACTTTGCTGTAGTTGTTGATTACTTCTAAGAGTTTTTCAATGGATTCTTTGGGGTTTTCTATATATAAGATCATGTCGTCTGCAAACAGCGAGAGTTTCACTTCTTCCCTCCCTATTTGGATTCCTTTTATTCCTTTTTCTTCCCTGATTGCTCTGGCCAGGACCTCCAGTACTATGTTAAATAAGAGTGGTGATAGAGGGCATCCTTGTCTCATTCCTGTTTTCAGGGGGATGGCGTTCCGTTTTTGCCCATTGAGTATGATGTTGGCTATGGGTTTGTCATATATGGCCTTTATTATGCTGAGGCAGTTTCCTTCTATGCCCATTTTGTTCAGAGTTTTTATCATAAATGGCTGTTGGATCTTGTCAAATGCCTTCTCTGCATCTATTGAGATGATCATGTGGTTTTTATTCCACAGTTTGTTGATATGGTGTATCACGTTGATTGATTTGCGGATGTTGAACTATATATTCTGGATATTAATCCCTTCTCCAATATATGCTTTGCAAATATTTTCTCCCATTCTGTGGGTTGCCTTTCTACTATGTTGATATTGTCTTTTGATTAGCCTGCTTATATTTTGAAGTTAACTCACTCAGTTTTATTTACAAATGTTTTTCAATTTTCTTCCACCACATTTCCTCTATGTATTTCATAATAAAATAGAAATACATTATATAACTTAAATTCTTCCTGACAAACATTTTTTGTGGATCAAATATATCTACTTTTTATTTCAGAAGATAAATTAATATCTATTCTTCATAAGTGATTACACCAAGGAGAAAAAAGTATTGAAAGGCCCATGTTACCACAAGACAGCTCTATACCAGCACACCAAAATTAAAATTAAAACACCCAATGAGTTTGCAGATGGCCCAGTGGTGTAGCAGTTAAGTTCACATGCTCCGCTTCAGCGGCCTGGGGTTCGCCAGTTTGGATCCCAGGCGTGGACCTAGGCACTGCTTATCAAGCCATGCTGTGGCAGGCATTCCACATATAAACTAGAGGAAGATGGGCACAGACGTTAGCTCAGGACCAATCTTCCTCAGCAAAAAGAGGATTGGCGGCAGATGTTAGCTCAGGGCTAATCTTTCTCAAAAAACCCCCCAAAACAGAAAACAAACGACAACAACAAAAATCACTCAATGAGTTTAATACCAGGGTCTTCTTTGTTGTTGATTATGCCAGCAGTATCTTTTTTCTAATTCTGGGTGCTCATTTGAGGTCCTGGAGTAAAAAGATCCAATGGAATTCCTCTTCTTTTGCTCCCTCTACCCATGGAGCCCCAGAAGAAATAGAAAGGAAAGTGCCAGATCTGTCAGCATCCATGATAGCGCCTTCCAAAAAGAGAGCCCAGCAAAACCTTCTTTTCTATCCTTCAAATATATGATCACTTGCCTGTGTTCAAAGAAGGCCAGCTGGCAATGCTGAACTCCTAGCAGATTTCTGCATCTGTCTGATATTACTCCTTTCCTCAAAATGCTTCTGTGGCTTTCTCATAATCTGGTCCTTGCTGTCTCTTTGGTCTCAATTCACTGTCCACATAGCTCACCTATCTCTAACCACTCTGACCTTTCCCTTCTTCCTTGAACATACAAAGTTCTTTTTGTCTCAGGGCCTCTGAACTTGTTGCTTTCTGATTCACTCCTATCCCTCAACCCAACCTAGCTAACTTTTACTTGTCTCTGAAATTTTAGCTTAAATGTCACTTCACTGGGGAGGCTTTCTACTAATTCCTGCTAGATTAAATCCTTTTACCCAGAGTAAGTTTCATAATTACATGATATAGTTATTTGTGTGATTATTTGCTTAATCTCCCCCACAGATAACAAGTTCCATGAAGGCACGATGTCTGTTTTATCTCCTCTGTACCCACAGGGCCTACCATAGTTCCTGGTACATAGTAGAGGTCCCAACAATATTAGTTCAATAAATGAATAAGTTAATCAGTTCAGAAAATAAATGTGTATCCCTCCACTGTTCATGACCAGGGACCAATATATTTTCTCCTGCTCTTCATCCTTACCCAACTTCCTTTTCCTCCCAAGAAAAATGCACAGCCAATAGAAGTCTAAGTGAAAAAATTCCTTAAACATGCTGTCTCACTGGAATTATAATGTGATCACTGCCATTTATTAAATAAGTACATACACACCTTGCATATAACTAATAAGTTGAAAACATAGGGATTCTTTACTATAATTCCATATTATGGACTGCTTACCTAAGGTCACTCAAAATACTTTTGGGAATTCCTCCAAAGAATTATTGATAATTCTGTGAAATGCTTATAGATATTGCTTTGAAAGAAGCTTTAAAATTCTTTTTTGGGGCCAGCCCTGTGGCTGAGTGGTTAAGTTCGCGTGCTCCACTTCAGTGGCCCAGGGTTTGCTGGTTTGGATCCTGGGCGTGGACATGGCACCGCTCGTCAGGCCACGTTCAGTGGCATCCCACATGCCACAACTAGAAGGATCCACAACTAAAATATACAACTATGTACTGGAGGGATTTGGGGAGAAAAAGCAGAAAAAAAAAAAGATTGGCAACAGTTGTTAGCTCAGGTGCCAATCTTTAAAAAAAAAAATTCTTTTTCATTCTTCAAGAAGTATTTCAACTTATGAACCATGATAGGCTTGTATGAAATGAAGAACTTTAACTGCAACAATAAAGTCAAAATAAAAAACAGAATCATTCATTCAAAAGTCAGAATATTTAAGCTGACAGAGTTAGTGTTAGAAGAACTAGAAACAATAAATCCAAGAAATAACAGAAAAGAGTAGAAACTGTTTACAAAACAAATAGTATCTTGGGCATACACATTAGGAAACATACTGGTTGAAGCATGAAAGAACGTACTTCTAAAAGGGCACATCCAAAGGGTTTTACTCAGGAAGCTTTTAAGGTCTACAGTATTAAGGTTACTGGCGTAAAGAGGAATTTATTGGTTTATTTGACTTGGAGATTTATGGATTTATGTATTTTTTACTTATTGATGGTGGTAAGACATCAGAGTAACAAGAGAGGAAGATGAAAAAATAGGCACAGATATAGCTTGCATAGTACTTCGTTATCTTTTTACTGTAAGAGAAACTATCAAGTGCAAGGTTTAGTCCCACATTTCAGTTGTAAAATGGTAACTAAAATATCTGGATGCTAAGTGACCTGAGCTGCCTTCATTGTGACTGACACAGCCTAGAGCTGTGAAGGACACCAGGAAACCTACCTTCTTGTGCACAACAGAGGAGGTGGAATTGACTGGGCTTTCGTCAGCGTGCATCATGACAGGTTCAGGGCTGCTCTCATCCATGACCTCCTGCATGCTGTTCACACTGCTGCTCTGGCTGCCTGTGCTCACAGACATGCTCGGGATGGAATGGTTGCTTCCCAGGCTGTCCATTTCCCTGCTCAGGCTGGTTCCGTGTTCACTGTCCTATAAAAATGGGGCGCTCGGGTTAAAAAAAATGACTGGAGATAAAGCACCAATCCATTGACTAAGCTATTAAGCACACTCAATTTTGCAGTGCCAAGTTGCTTTTCTGCCAAATCTGCAAAGATAAACTTTTTATGTAGTGGCTCCACTACTCCCCACCATTTTCAGACACCTCAAATTCACTTCTATGCCTTCCCCAGGGGCCATTCTGGACATGGGTCATAAGGCTCCAACTGCTGCTATCCCAGGGCTTTCCCCTGTCATATGCAACTATCATATTATCGTATTGCTATTCAGTAAGCAGAATCAGGCCAGGTTTGTAAGAGACCTTCAAGGTGCAGGAGAAAGACAGTAGGCTACTGAACAGGTGACCTCTCGGATATTTGCAAATATGGCAGTGGCCACTCGAAACTGAAATAGAGTGAGAAGAGTTTTCAGAAATTTGACAAGCAATATGCTCTTTTGCAAGTCATTATTGAGTAACTTCATATCTAAGCAGGGATATTAATTCTACTGTCCTGGACAGGTAATTAAATTCTGCCTCCCTCAAGCAATTCTATCATGCTTACTTCTGTAATCTTATTAAATATATCTGTTAAATAATAATGGTATTCATCACTACTAGTCCAAAGACTACTATTTCAGAAGTGGTAAAATAATCAGAACATATAATTTATCCATCACAGTGGGATATCTTTTGATATAAGATTAAATAATATAATTAAGCAACTTAGCTCCAAATAAACCCTATTTGCAAAGACCCATACTGTACATTTATAACTTTAATGAATTGTTACTTAGCCATGGCAATATAAAGAATTACTGATATAGGTAATTTGGGTAATTTAAAATGTTAGCTAATATGTTATATTTTTAATAGATTTATTTTCCCAATTAAAGGAGATTATGTTTATTTGTAGTCAAGAGATGTTATAGTCCAACTCAGCTTTCTGAATTTCATTTTTATAATTATTGATAAAATAATTTTTGTTTTCTTTTATATTGAAAAGCTAAACTAAAATTCATTCTTCATTCCCTCCCCCTTTTTATCTAGTTTTAGCGGAAGATGAGTCCTTCTTTTGCTCAGGGCCTGTTCCTGCACTAATCCTCGTGCTCCTGTCCTGTGCACTTCCTGAGGTCCTCCCTCTTTAACTCTGCCTCTTTCCTCTGTCCTGGCTCCTTCCCCTCTGCGTAGAAATACCAAGAGGCCGGCCCCATATTTATGTACCTCTCTACATACTGCCCTTGGTCACTTTTCCTTCTTAGCCAAATTTATGAATCTTAAAATAACCAACCTTTGCTGTCTCTGCTTTCTCACTTCCTATTTATTCTACAACTCACAGTAATCTACTATCTATCCTAACTATTCCTGTAAAACTGCTTTTACTCAGGTCATCAAGAATGCCCTACTTGGGTGGTGAACATGATGCACTCTACACAGAAATCGAAATATAATGATGTACACCTGAAATTTATATAATGTTATAAACCAATGTTATCTGAATTAAAGAAAAAAAAAAAAGAATGCCCTACTTGTAAAACCCAGTTAACACCATTTGTGGTCCTTGTCTAACTTGACCGCTCTGTGGCATCTGCCAGTATTGGCCGCTCCCTCCTTGAAGTTACGTACTCTCTCAGAATATGTGATGCCTTTACCTCTTGGGTCTCCCTTGTCATACACGGCATGGGCCCTCTTCTCATTCTACTTTCAACTCCTTGATTCATTATCATTTTAATGCTCTTGACCTCCAAACAACTACCCTTTATCCAGACCTTTTTCCTATGTTCTGGATTTGTATTTCCCAACCAACTGCTAGACATCCCCATTCAGGTGTCCCAATTGTCATTACCCTTGCCTCAACCAGTCCTCCTTAAGTTATTTGAATGAGAAAGCAGGAAGTCATCTCTCCTCTGAAAACTCCATCTGTACACTATGTCAGCAGCATATGTTGCCACGACCTTAAACTCAATAGACACCAAACTGAAATCATCCTAAATCGACTCTTTCTCCTTGGTTCTTTTTCTCTGTTCTTGGTATTGACATACTCTAGTCACCGAGGCTCAACTGCTCAGAGTCACCTTAAATTCTTCCTCATCTATCACTGTCACTTTTAATGAGAAGGATTGTATTATCAAATCTATCTCTACAGTGTTTCTGAAAGGTGTTCCTTTTCCCCCATTCCCAGTGACACTGCCCTTTTTACCTCTCACATGGACTATTATCTAGAATGTTACCCATTCAAATTCATCTTACACTCTGTTGCCAGGATTCTCTTCCTAAAGCACAGAGCTTTCCCAAGTCTAAAATGTCCTATGTCTGTCTATCAAAAACTATCCACCTCTTGTTCTCCGTACAGCCTTTGCTAATCCGCACCAGCAGACTCATTTTCTCCCTACTATAGGGACCCCAGCATGGTGCCATACCTCTAGAGCATTTTTCCTATTTTGCCTTATCAAAGAGTTATTTTATGAAGGTCTCTTTTGCAACTCTGCATTTCTCTTAAGGCAGACAGCATCCATTACCTTCTTATCCCCAAAAGTGTTTTTCATGGTGCCCAGTCCAGAACTTTTTCACAAAGTAGGCACTCTGGAGTGCTTGCTAAAATAAATTGAACCTACTTCTTCATCCTCCTGTGACTCATTCAAGGGTCCATTTCGTGTCTCTTGGAAAAGGATTTTTTTCATTTTTCGGTACTGTAGGTTATCTAGATCACGGACAGCATCTTTTGTCCTCTGTATGAGGTCAATTAGGACTCGTAGTGGCCGTTCTCGTCGAACAAAGTCATGCTGATTGAGGGAGGAGAAAAAACAGAAATTGACAATGAGGAAACTTTTTTTTTCTTTTTTTGAGGAAGATTAGCCCTGAGCTAACTGCTGCCAATCCTTCTCTTTTTGCTGAGGAAGACTGGCCCTGAGCCAACATCCATGCCCATCTTCCTCTACTTTATATGTGGGACGCCTACAATAGCATGGCTTACCAAGCAGTGCCATGGACGCACCTGGGATCCAAACCAGCGAACCCCGGGCTGCCTAAGTGGAACATGCGAACTTAACCGCTGTGCCACTGGGCCGGCCCCAGGAAACATATTTTTAGGTGCAAGATTTAGATATAAAAGCAAATAGACATAAAACAGGTCTACAGATTTTGCAGAAATAACAAGATATGATTTTCAATTCATGTAGCCTCTTATCTTGTATAAATCTCATAAAGAGATAATTATGCTTTTCTCTCCTTCTTCAAGCCCCATTTTGTGAACTTTGTCCTAAAGTTTACATGAGACTTCTTCAGGTTTACCTTATTATATAAGTAAGGACAATGACTGGAACTTTAAACAGTACCTGAGAGGCTTGTTACTTTCAAATCTGAAATGATACAATAAGCAAAAGCAATGCAGAGTACAGAACATTCTTGCTATAATCTGCCTCAATCCTCCTCTCCACCCTACACTACCCTTTTAAAAACAGACTTTTGTATATACTTTTGTATATTTTGTTTTCCATTTCTATGAAATAGAAAATATATATATATATATATATAGGTCATATATAGCATATGAAAATATGACAGCTGTTCAATTTATGCAGAAGTCAGAATTTTGGCAACTTCATCTTCCCTTCTCAAATCTGTACAACCAGAAATAAGGGAAAAAGGCCTCTGAGGAATGAAAATAACTGCCCCAAAGTCCACAAACTTTTCTTGATATAAATGGCCATGACTTTCAACATTATCAATGATCTTTAACATATATTCTAGTTTCCTTGTTTTCCAGTCTACAGCAGGTTAGAAAGAGGGAAAAAAAGTGGGAGGATAAACGATTGAGAGGTGGAGTTATTTGCTGTAAAAAGAAGTGTCCTTTGAAAGTTCTCTGATAACCCCAACAGTAGACAAAAAGAGGGAAATTCCATGACTAACACACCTACCAACCACACAGATAAAGACGAACAAAGCTTTGCAGGCTAGGTTGCAAAAGTGCAAATGCCCCTCATATGGTCCTTTTACATTCCAAGAGTTCACAAAACACTACTGTTTCTGAGCCATTAAGAAGTGAAATTATGTTCATTAAGCTTTCTTTAAGAAGACAGAGCAGCACATCATATATTTTGACAAGATTATCACAGAAAATGATCAAAAGTGGGAGGAGAAAGTTTTTTTTTTTTTTAAAGATTTTATTTTTTCCTTTTTCTCCCCAAAGCCCCCCAGTACATAGTTGTATATTCTTCGTTGTGGGTCCTTCTAGTTGTGGCATGTGGGACGCTGCCTCAGCGTGGTTTGATGAGCAGTGCCATGTCCGTGCCCAGGATTCGAACCAACAAAACACTGGGCCGCCTGCAGCGGAGCGGGCGAACTTAACCACTCGGCCACGGGGCCAGCCCCCGAGAAAGTTTTTTTTTAAGGAAAAGTTTCAGTTATGTGGAAAATTCATTTACATTAAATTATAATTCAAAGATATTGGGAAAATCAGATAGAATGTGGTAGGCCTTAGATAATGGAATGGATTTAATTTCATTCTAAGTTAAACGATATAAAAGAGGAGCAGGACCACTGTGAGAAAAAAAAAATCTACATGTCTTGTGGTTCTTCACCCTGACTTTGCTGTCAGAAGTGTGGCTTTTGCTCCTGCTTTTATAAAGTATCTCTTCCTCTGCAAAGAGTCCTTTTTGACAACGAAACACCATTCCCGAAAGTTAAGTGCAGCCTGCATATTTCAAGATCAGAATGGAAGGGAGAAAGTAAATTATTTTGCTACACCAGGGCTTGCAATTATACAAAAGAAAATTGGTTTTTAGTAAACTCTCAGCTCTAACTTAGGATCACAGAATTTTCAAGTTGAGGAAATTTAGGCCCAGAGAGGTTAAGTGATTTACACAGCTCAACAGTGAAAGAGCTAAGGGCTGCAACCCAGGTTTCTTTATTTTGGGGTTTGTTTTCTGAAGTCTACCACTGTTACTACCTTTCTAAAACATAGATTTGATCATGTCATTCAGTGTGACAGATACTGTGTCCCATTTATCCCCCATTCCAACCTCTTTTCCCTGCCTTCCTTTACAGTAAGCACTAGAAAGTAAAAGAGTTGAATTCCAGCCTCCTTTGCAGTTACAGATAACAACGTGACCAAGTTCTGGCCAATGAGATACAGGCAGAAGTCCCCGAGGAAGACTTTATTTTATGGAATAAAAAGGCAAGGCATGTGAAGGGAAGGTGTTTTTACCCTTTCCCCTTCTTCTTTTTTCCTGCCTGGAATAAAGACTGGAGATCGGAGATGTAGCAGCCATTTTGTGACCAAGAAGACAAAAGCCACATGCTAAGGATGATAAAGTAAGAAGATAGATGGATCAATGATGACACTGTTGAGCTGCTTACAGCTCTGGACTGTTTATAACACCTCCTTCCCCAGTGTCCTGGACTTCCTATTGCATGAAATAATTAAACCCTTACCTGTTTAAGTGTTTTAAAACTGACACACTGAACATCTTAAAAACATCTCAGTGCCTACATCACAACATCTGGCCTTTTACAGCCGGGTTCTTGTTTGTATTTCTAGGCTCAAATCTAGTCACTCCTACTCCTCCTTCCACCCAATGAATAGTACATTCTAGAAAATTCTTGCCTCATGCCATCTGTTTCACATTTGCATATCTTTGCTCACATTGTTCTCTCTGCATGCAATTACATCTCCTCACTGTTCTCCAAACCTCTACAATTGAAAGGTCCTCAGATTCTTTTAAAAAATGATTTTATCATTCTTGGAAATATATTTACTTTAAACATTTAAATAATACAGAAAAATGTGTAAAAGAAAATCACCCAAAATTCCACCATGCAGAAATAAATATTGTTAAATTATGGAATATCATTTTAGACATTCTCTCTCTCTCTCTCAGAATGATGGATATCTAGAAATACTTTTATATAGGAAGCTTATTATACATGCTAATTTTAAGAATAAGTTATTAAATTAAGGTATATCTGAATCTAACAGAATTAGAAGAGACTGAAGTAAAATAATTGCTTAACTTTAGTTATAATTTCTTCACTAAGAGTTACTAGTTCCTAAAAGATCTTCTACACTTCCATTTTTTTTCCCTTTTTCTCCCCAAAGTCCCCCAGTACATAGTTGTATATTCTACTTTTAGGTCCTTCTGGCTGTGCTATGTGGGACGCTGCCTCAGCATGGCCTGACGAGTGGTGCCACATCCGTGCCCAGGATCCAAACCAGTGAAACCCTGGGCTGCCAAAGTGGAGCAAGCGAACTTAACCACTTGGCCACAGGGCCAGCCCTAAAAGATCTTCTAAAGTTGAGGAAAAAAAACATTGGAATTACATTTTTTTTAAACTACGTATTTCTATTTAAGAACTATTATTGACCATCTACTCTAAAAAATAGGAAAATTAGTACAACGTTTACAACATTTACATTCTGCTCTTTAACTATTTCAATGATTTTACTTTAGTTCTATATTTAAGTGAATTCTATGTGAAGATGACATTTTAACATCGGGAAGAAAATGTGAGGAAAAGGTGGATTATTTAAAAGTATTTGGAACAAGTAGATAGCCAACTGAGAAAACAAAAAAAGGTGAATTCCTTTTTCTGTGTGACCTCCCCAAAAAAGCCCAGAATAAAGAACGTCAAAAGAGAAATAGGAAAAAAATATTTGCAAGATCTACTATTAATTAACAAGGGAGAAACCCAATAACCCAACAGACGAATGGGCAAAGATCATAAAGAATTCACAGAAAAGGAAATAGAAATGGCTGTTAAACACATGGAAGATGCTCAACTGAAATCACAATGAGAAATTAAAATGACGGAAAAGTTTTTCACTGATCCGACTAGAAGTTCAAAAAGTTTGGGTACTCATACTTTGCTAACGGGACTATAAATTGGTACAACCTCTTTGGAGGAGAATTTGGCAATGTCTATTTAAATTTAAAATCCACATTCCCTTTGATTAGTAATTTCACTTCTAGGAATTTATTCTTTAGATATCTTATACAGGTACAAAAATGACACGTATAAGGATATTCATTCCAGCACAGTTTGTAATAGCAAAAGATTGCAAACACCATAAGTGAGTTGGTTAAAAAAAATTACAGTCCACGTGAGAATATTACAGAGCCATTAAAAAGAATGAGATAGCTCTGCATGTAGTAATATGAAACAATACTCAAAACACATTATTAAGTAAAAAAAAAAAATCAAGGTAGAAGAGTGGTTATAGTTTGCTACCATTGGTGCAGAAATAAAGAATATTTACTTCTATATGCATAAAGTATCTCTAGAAGGACACGTATAAAATTGGTGACAGTGGTTGCTAATTCTAGAGAAGGGCCTGGAATGGGAAGATTGACTTTTCATACTCTACCTTCCACTATATTTTTCCTTCTAAAATTTGTATTGTCTATTCAAACTGAAGAATGTAGTCTCTTTACCATGATAAATAAATAAATAAATAAATTAATTAATTAATATTTTTTCAAATTTAAATTCAACGTTCACTACCCGTTCTTTTGCTAGTTTCTCCAGTCCCTAATTCATTCTTTCTTCCTTCTTCCCTCCGTCCCCCTTTCTCTCTTTTTGTTTCATCTCTAGATTTGCTGGATTTTGCTATTCAGCATTTTTTTTTTTTAAGAAAAGAAAATTGCCTAAATTTGTGAGGCTTGAAAATGTCAGCTGCCTTTATAATTGAAGACCATCTTAGCTGGGTCACAAATCCTTGGTTTACATTTTCTTTCCCTTAGAACTTTGTAAACATTGTTCTATTGTTTTCTAGCTTTGAGTGTTCCTGAAGTGGAAGGTCTGAAGCTGACTGGTTTTTCCACCCCAAATAATTTTTCTCAGCCTGTTTGTATGAATCTGTTTTTATCCTCAGAGTTCAGGAACTTCATCCAGCTGGGATTTGTTGATCACTGAAGATCAATTTCATGGTCTCTCTCTTCAGGGCAATGTTTAAATGTCACCTCCAGAGAAAACCTTGCCTAACTCCTTATCTAAAACAGTAGCTCTGTCATTCTTTATCTCTGGTCCATGCTTTATTTTTCTGCAAAGCATTTACCACCACCTGAAATTATATTAATATTAGTTTGTTCTCTTACTCCTTCATTAGAATGTAAAGTTCCATGAGGGCAGGAACTATCTTTTTCTTGTGTACCACTGCATTATTTTCAGTGCTTAGAACTGTGTTTGGCACACAGTAGACAATCAGTAAATATTGTTGAATAAATGGTGGGCTCATTTGATTTGGCCCACCAAATGAAAACTAAACCAAATCAAATAAAGATCCAAATATTTATTTCCAAGAAAGTTTTCTTCAAGCATATCTTTAAATATCTTTTGTTCCATGTGTTTTGCTTTCTTCTTCAGGAATAAGAGGTTGGCATAGATCTCCTTTATCGTCCACATGTGTCATCTTCTCTATAGTCATCTTTAGAATTTTTTCTTTTGCATTTAAATTTGTTTTATTTCCCTAAGACTATCCACCAATGAACACACCCTAAATGGGTTGGTTTATTATATTAGTTTGTGGCTTATAATTTTAATTTATGTTTTAATTTTTATCTCTCATTTCTTTCTTTACCTCTGCCCACTTGCTTTTTTATACCTTTTTGCTGTCTACTGCCCTAAAATTTCATCTTTGAATGCTCGTAGTATCTTCTTTGAAGCATTTTTCTCCTTAATTTTACTACAGCCCAAATTTATCATTTTTTCCCTTTATGGCAGTGCTTTTTGTGTCTTTTTCTTTAATCTTTGCCAACTTCAAAGTAATAAAGATATTATCTTGTGTTTCTAGAGTTTGACATTATCTTGTGTATTTTGTGTTTCTGCTGTTTTGTTTTGTTTGTAGTTCATGTCTAGAACATGTGATGGCTCTATGCCAAAGGAGAATAAGGTAGATTCCTTTGCCTTGTTGCTTCTGTCACCATATTCCTGTGGCCTGCTACTCACAAGAAGAAAAAAATTTACTCTTGGTTAGAAAAAACTAGTCAGCTTCATATCTACCTCTTTATGAAAACCTGAAGCCAGAAAACAAGAGATTAATGTTTAGAGTTCTAAGAAAAAGAAAACGTAAGCCAAGATTTTGTGGCCTAGCCAAGGCGCTTTTCAATTATAAAGGCAGCTGACGTTTTTAACCTTTACAAATGTAGGCAGTACAATTCTTCTGAGTTTTTCTTAAAATAAACAAACAAAAAAGGGTTGAAAAACATATATACAGAAAAAGGTTAAAGAAACTTGGACTATTTTGCGCCAAATCAAAGATATTTATAAGGTAAAAGACTCCCACATATTTCACTGATATTGATGGAACACACTGCCTTTGTATAAAGTCTATAACAAAAGGTTACATGAAAAGAGATGCTCAAAAATGAGATGTCTCAATCAAACGAGTGTAGTTAACATGATAGTCTTGTCATCAACATGTGTGATGTAATGCTATGTAAATGTCTGCTTTAAATATTTATCATATATCTTCACTGCCTGATGTTGGCAACAACCTAACTGAAAATCCCAGAGTTGGCATCTGAACCAGTGGTAGACTCTGTTCAGAAAGCATTTTATTAAAGTTCATGCAGATATTAATCACAGGAACATCACAATGATGACCAGAGCAAAGAGAAATATTCTTTGTCATAAGGCAAAATGAGGGGGGAAGAAAAGAAAAAAGGAAAAGAACTATCCACAGGGAATATAGAGCACATACATTGCGATAATCTTGCTATTTCTATGCCTAGCAACTATCTGGATAAATGACAAGGCAGCACGTTCTAATCCAGTTTGTCATGATGAGCTGACACAAGAATGAATTACTATATTCCACTACAACATGACTTTAAATGCCCCTCCTCAAATATAAATTTGAAAAATTACCCGTAATAGTTCTGCTGACGTTGGCCTTTCCTGAGGTATTTTCTGCAAGCAGTAATCAACAAATCTCCTAAAGGAGTCTGTCCTATGTGTACAAAAACATTGACAGAAAATAAAATCAGAGTCTGTAGAACACACTGATTACTTCAAATAATCTACATATGTGGGAAAATTTTGTATTTTAGATTTTCAACAAAATATTTTAGATTATTAGGAAACGGAATCATTTTCAAGTTTATTTGAAATGAATTCTTTTGGATAATGATTGTGGACAATTTCAAGTTAGTCAACACATAACATACTTAAATATATAAGGAAGGTCAAATCATATATATCAGAAAACAAAAAATACTATATTTATATATAGCTATATACAATTTTTCTCTCCAAAGATAACAATTCTCATAAGTCAAGCCTATATTCTTCATGACCAATTGATAACTCCTCCATCACCCACAGCCTATAACCAGGTAGTAAAACTTCAAGCATAAAGGATAGAGAACCCAGGAATATACTTTCTGGATGAAGATACTTCTTCTCTTAAAAATACCATTTTGTCCACTTTTCTTTAAAATTGCCCTTTTTTATGACTCTTGTGGCCCAAATAGTTATCAAAATGTCATAAATGTCAGCAAGGAACAATATATCTTCTGAATAGATAGTATATGTTCTGTCTCAATACATTTGAATATACATATAGTGAAAAAAATGACAACTAGAAAAATAATGACACGGGAAAGGGTACCTTATCTCTGCTGAGAAGTGATAAGAGCTGAGATGATCAGTACAAGACCGCCATGACTTCAGAGACGAGACTTGTGGGATGTGTGGCAGGGCATGTTCCTTGCAGAGTTTCAGTTACTACACACGTTAGGAACATAGTACAAGCCATAGAGAGGGCAGAAATGAAGAAAAATGTGTGTGTGTGTGTGAGGAGACAGTTCTTCATGCCTATGAAGCATCAGTGTCACTTACTATGATATACAATGAAGGAATGAAATGTTTTCTAGGTCAGATATTTGAAATGCAATGTAATGAAAGTGCAAATACATACGGTGATTTCCTTAGAGATTTAAAATGATAACCAAGTCTTACCATTCATTAGACTGTAACGTTGGGGAGTCATTCTGGGCAATGTGATATAAGGCACTCATTGCATTCATGTTGAAAAGGGGGGGCTTCCGTTCCGCTGAAAGAAAAGAAACACAGTAACGTAGGTCTTGAAAGAAATCAGGCAGACAGAGGAATATGGAACTACGGGCAAAGCTTTGCCATTAAATTAATAGCTCATTACTGTCATCATGCCACATAATCCACTTATTTTAATCTCCAAGGTCGGCTCAGGATAGCCATTCAGAAAAAGCTGCTGGTCATCTTAAAGTACATTGGCAAGACTCCTAACACAACTCATTTCAAGAGAGTGAAAGAAAAATTTCCTATTTTTTCACATATCTTCAAAAGGCTCGTCTTTGCCTGTTTTCCCACTATAGGTATAAATATCTTCATGTGTATGTGTTTTATTTTATTTATTTATTTTTTTAAAGATTTTATTTTTTCCTTTTTCTCCCCAAAGCCCCCTAGTACATAGTTGTATATTCTTTGTTGTGGGTCCTTCTAGTTGTGGTATGTGGGACGCTGCCTCAGCGTGGTTTGATGAGCAGTGCCATGTCCGCGCCCAGGATTCGAACCAATGAAACACTGGGCCGCCTGCAGCGGAGTGTGCAAACTTAACCACTTGGCCACGGGGCCAGCCCCTGTATGTGTTTTAAATACAAAAAATACGTATTCATTGAAAAAAATTCAGAAAGCACAGAGAAGTAGAATGAAAAATAAAGATTATTATGGAATGAAACATCTTAAACATCACTAACATAGTATGGGAGACAAAATAATTCAATTCAATAAACACTGTTTGAAGCCTCAATCAAGCCAAAGAACTGGTAGGGGTGAGGGCAGAGGGGAAGTAGGAGAGAGGAAGAAGAGGATAAATAATAAATAAGGCCTGGTCCACCCCCTTCTAAAGAGAATCTCAGTGAATCAGGTGTTTCTCAATAAATTTACTCCTCCCAGCCTACCATGATCTCCTCTTTGGAATTCCCATATGTAGCTCTCTTTTAGTACACTACTCATTTGGCATGAGCTTTCCTATTGCATTTACATAACATATAAATCTTTTCTCTCAAAAAAGTCATAAGCTCTAAGAGCGAGATCTTATGACCCCAATACTCTTATTCTTTTATTTACTCCCTGAGCATATGTAATAAGATGATATTCACATATTAGGTGCTCCGTCTGTTGACAAGAGGAAAGAAACAAGGTTCTAGATGTGAGTACAGTTACTTTTATGCTATTTATTAGTTATTACGTCATAGAAGGTAAATCACTATCTCATTCTACCGTGCTTATCCTAATGGATTTTTTATATAGTCTCACTTTGTAATTCATAATCTGGCTCTCTGGTTTCATCAGAGCGTCTTGGTTTTTAAATAAACTATCTTCTATTAACCACTTTTAAAATGGCAAATTGGGCTTATTCTGTGTAATTCTAAGAAACAGAACGAGAACTAACAGCAGACTAACAGGGAAGACATTTGCACTCACAGAAGGAAGAACTTGTGAAAAGCCAGTGTACTAAAACGAAACAAAACAAAACAAAACAAAAACTCCCAAAACTGAGAATGAACAATGTTGAGAGTAGTGAACTTTAAGTCACTGGCAGTGTCCCAGCAGACGGCAACTATGCTTATTCACCTGTGGTATTCTAGAGGGGCCTCTTATAGTCTTGACTAAATGATCTCTGATACTTTTGAAATGTGACAGCCTACAATTCTACAAATATTTTTTATTAACCCCTCAATAGGATACTTTACACTCACCAAATAGAGGCCAGTATTATAGGGACATAAACTGTTAACAGGTGGCAATTTGAAAGTTGCAGTGTGGACAAATGGATTTATATCTGTTTCAAATGTAGACGAGAAAAATTGGTTTGGGTTTATTTTATTTTATTTATCAAGAGATAGATTCTAGAAAATTTCTAGAGCTTGGCCTTCTGAAAACTTCAAGTATTTGAAGCCATGTAGAACTAGGAACGCATCATGTAACCATCAATGGCTTCCCATCATTCTTAGGACAAAGTCCAGATCCTGAAACCTAGCCTATTGGCCTTTATTAACATGATCCTGGTTACCTCCAGCACCTCATTCTGAGAAGCAATGTTTCTTCCTGCTCTTCCCATGCCATCTTTGCTTCACTGAAGCAACCAAACTCAGGGACTTTCACGCGTGCTGCTGCTTCTGTCTGGGCTCCCCTCTTCTACTTTTGGTGCCTAAACTTTATCTGGTTAATTCTTATCAATCCCTCTGGTTTCACCTTAAATATAATTACATTTCTGCATTAATTTAATAAATCTTTATTCAAGGCTTATTATATGCTTACAATCACTTCCTAAGGAAGTCTTCCCTGACTCTCAGACTAGGTTTCCCATTAGATTTTGTCATTATAAATTATATTTTTCCTTTCTACCATCTATCACAACCATAATAATTATTCGCGTAATTCTTTACTTAATATGTGTCCTCTCTGCTAAACTTTACAAGGGCAGGGACAATGTCTATTATCTTCATCTTGGCATTCCCACTGCTGAGCACAGCACCTGGTATATATCTTTGTAGGCCAAAAATGCCTATAAAATAAATAAATGAAGGTAAGGTAAATTAAGGCAAAGAAGAAATTTTGTCAACAAAGAATCTTTGTGCAGTAAGAAGTCACAGAAATGACTGAGAAGTGACTGAGTCTTGGGGCTTCCATCAGACATGTGATATCTTCATTCACTATCTGGACAGGAACCTTCTCACTCACTGGCAAAAGGCATACAATTCAAGCTGCTCAGAGGAACACTGAATTGCACAGGAGAAACAGCAGGGAAGGGGGACTAAAGAGAAAGAAAACAGAAATTTAGAAAGAAGAGGATGAAGGAACAAAAGCAACAAGAAAGTCCAATTCAACAGTGATAAAAAAAAGGCAGTAGCTCAGATTTGAAGCAGGAATGGTGAGGCCTGGAAGAAGCAGACCCTCTGTTGTGAACAAGACAAGACAGCCGGCCCCACGATGGTAGAATAGCTCTAGTAGAGAAGCACATGACTAAAGGTATTCCAAATACAGCCCCCAGCTCTGTGGTCTGAGAAGCATTTGCTAAATATTAGTTTCAGATGGCCTCACCTATGTTCAAGTGCTTTGCTAGATGTACTACATAAATCCTCTGAGCCATGGTGACAGGGCTCATTGCTAAGCCAGTACACTGCAGAGCAAGGGTGGGGAAACTACGGCCTGTGGGCCAAATTCAGCTAGCAACCTGTTTTTGTAAAGTTTTATTGGAACACAACCACATCCATTTATTAACATATTGTCTACGGCTGCTTTCATGCTACAATAGCAGAATTAAGTAGTTAATACAGAGGTTGTATAGCTTGCAAAGCCTACAACACGTATTATCTGGTCCTTTACAGAAAGTTTGTCAACTCTTACTGTGGAATATAATAGTCTGCATACAATCTTCTACATAAGCAGCAGAATGGGAACTGAGAGTCCTTCTGAAGCCACCTTGTGATATGTAATCCATATTTTCTCAAAAGAAAGGAAAAGGGTAGAAACACAAAAAAGCTGAATCAACTAAACTAAAAGAAAAAAATAGCGATTCCTACTTAAAGACAACAATCAAGTTTTTGTGATTGCTCTGTGCGTGTTACATGAGATCAAGGTTCGGGAAGGTCAGTTCTGGACACTACTCTGCTCAGCAAAGATCATGCTAAATTAGAGCACCTAGACTGAGGTTTCAATAAGGAAGATCTAAAGACCCCTGTCTTTAGATAAATACTTCCTGAAAAGGCAACAGATTTCTTATAAACAAACGTGGCTGACAACCATAAAAATTAATGATAACAATAATTGTTACCATTTATTGAGTTTCTACATGTCAGGCACTCACTGCTTTAGGTGTGTTACATAAGTTATTCATAACTCTCACAATAGCTCAGCAAGATAAGCATTATTATCCCAACTGAAGAAACTGAGGTTCAGCTAGCCTAAATAATGAAACCAAGTCACATAGTAAGTGACTAAATTGGGATTTCAATCCAGTCTCATATGGCTCCAAGGCCTGTGTTCTTTTCACTAGGTCTCAGAGTCTCTTCCCCAACCCTGTGCATTTCATGATAGACAGCACTAGTATTTTATTTAAAAAAAAAAAAAAGGAAGAAGAAGCTTTAGAAGAGTAAATATACCTGTCTCTTCCCAAGAGCCATCACAACATTCATTTATTAACAGATAAACAATGAGTGGCTAATGTGGAAGAAGAAAATTCTAGGCAGAAAAACTATATAACAACACTTATGTTTTAGTGGGTTTTTTTCCCTAGAGAATTCATTTCTGAACATGGTCAACTCCCTGACAATGCTGATGGACCGTTTGCCAGCTTCTACCATGATCTTTGCTGGTGAACTAAACGTCTGTAGTTTAAACAGATGAACATCAGATTAACTTCTCTTGAAATTATCTTGAAAAATAAAATATCTGGTGACCGGACAATTTCAGTGTTCAGGAGTTTTCAGATGGTTCATGCATTTAAGTAGTTCTTTCAGTGAAAGATCAATTTAGCAAAAGATAATTCCTGAAACAGGGGTAACCACTGAGGGACTGTAGAGCTTGATCCAGGAAAGGGGGGCAGTGCCAGCAGCATTATCACCTTCCTCCTTTGTGGTGTTATCTCAGCAATTCTAATCACACATTAGGTTAATACGCCTACATGCAACAGGTTATATATAAAAAAATATACACGGTTATAGAAGAGATATCATAAGGAAAGGAGACAGCACATTGTTCAGGGACTATTCACAACTTTCAATGTTAAAATTGTAATTCAATTAAAAGTACAATTTAAAGTATACTATTTGTACCTGGAACTTCATTAAACCTCAAACACACAGAAAACTTAGAAAAATCATTGCTTAGGGTTATATATGCAGTAGTTTGATCTTTTTTTTATGTAAAAAAACCCTTTTCTTTCATATGTCCATTAACAAAATTAATGCCAAGAAGATAGAGATGTACAGTAAAACTGTCAAAAAGGTACTTGTATGCTTTATTACATTACCAATATAATAAATTTTGAATAATTGCTGAGAAGTTAAATATCCTTGGTAACAATTTTATTTTATGAATATTAACTGAGCATGTACTATGATCTGTCTCTGAATCTAAGACACTATTGATTATAAGATATACCACTATTTAAGATGCACCACTATTTTATGTATAACTCAGGAAAAAATCCTGCCAATCATAATTATAAAATGCTGTTGTCTGTAAAATACCTCTCAGTTTTAAAGAGATGTTAAGACGTAAACTAAAAATTGGGATGAAATATGATATACACCAGAGCTGAGTTGATAACGGCTAACATTTATTGAGCGTATACTATGTACCCATTATTATAATAAGCACTTTAAATCCATATTTTCATTTAATTCAGACAATGCTCAAAAGGTAGGGGATTTTATTATGCAAATTTCATAGAGAGTTAAAATAATTTGACCAAAGTCATACGACTAAGCAATGGCAGAGCTGGAATTAGAACTCTGGTTTATCTGACAACAGAGTCTATGCTCCTAAGTATAATTGGATACTGTCATCTATCATTTTAAAGGAATAGCTGTTGTAGAGGATAAGACAACAATTTGGGAGATGGCTACTTTGTTCTTTAATTACTAAATCATTTTACAAAAGGCAATCTAAGTTAGGCTCATACAGAGAGCATGTTGTTATACATGCCTTAATTCTTTCTTATACAAAGATAAAATTGGAAAGTAAGCACATACCAGGGCCTGTCTCAAGAGAGAAGTACTAAAGTATCTCCTGGGATCTGTACCTATTTCACCCAATGCCAACCACTGTTTGAAACTTCAGTCATCACGACATCTACATAGCACAAAAACTGATGTGAAGATGATCTTGAGTGAGCATGTAGGGGTAACGTTGTTTGCTTTATTTAAGAAATCTGGAAAAGGTAAAATCCATGTTCCATTTTAGAAAGATTTTGATAAGAAAAAAGCTTGTTAAAACAATGGGTGGGTGCTAATTAGCTGTAAAGTTCAACTCAGGTGGTACATCCTCTTAAAAGAGCTGTAGCTGAGGAGTTGCTATGATTTCAGTATTCTAAGGAAAATTTTGGTTCCTTTTAGACTATAAATGACAAAAATAGAATAGTTCTACATAGGAATGCAGTTAGCTGTTAATTGAGCATTTGCTATGTGCCAGGCACTGTGTTAAACACTTTACATATGTTATCTTATTTAGGTCTGAAAATACTTATGGTATGTTTTGTTATTTTCACTTAGATGAGAAGACTGAGGCTGAGGGAAGTTAAGAAAACTGTCCAAAGTCTCATAGTCAGAATCAACATGCTACACAACTCCAGAAGGTGTCATTCACATCCTGGACTATGCGAATGCCTGCTGGTGTTATGTGCAGCCATACATGGTGGTCCTGCCAGCTAAGTGTTGGTAAAGCCAAGAATCAAATCTGAGGTGTCTAATTCTAAAACTTATTCTACACTGCTAACTCTATGCTATGCAGGGAGTAGTTTCTTTCGTTTTTTTAATGATGGGAATGGACATTTATTTCTAGTTTTAAAAAAGTTAAATTATTTGATATTTCAAATGTGTAAAAATTTGCAGAATATTGTAACAGACACCTACCATTTAGGTTTATCATTATTTTGGCATGTTTATTTCAGATCTTTTTTATTCTAAAAAATAAGAAAGCAGATAGAATTTTATTTCTCTTCTTCGCTTCAGAGAGTTTTCTATTCTGAAATTCTATCTTTCACATCTATGTTATGTTTTATTAGTTTACATATGCTCATAAATATATAAAAGTATTTATGAAAACTTCACAATTGGCATCATAGTGTACCTATACTTTTGCAACTTTCTTTGTTTATTAAATATCTAATGTTATGATTTTTGAGATTTATCCACATTCACACAGGTAGATCCAGTTCATTCTTAACTGTGATATAGTATTCCATAATTAACTTATCCATTCTTCTTTGGATAAGAATTTGTTTCCACCTTTGCTGGCTTCTACAAACAAGGCTACATCCTTGTACACATTTTCCAGTGTACATACATCAGGATTTCTCTAAGGTATATACTTAGAAGTGAAATGGTGGGTCACTGAGACTGCTCCTCATCAACTTTACTAGATGTTGCCAATCTGAAACCCAAACTGGTTATACCAATTTACATTCCTACCAATAGTGTATAAGAGTTCCTGTTTCCTGCTTGATCATATTCTTTGTCCATTTTTCTACAGGCCGTTTGTCTTTTGTCTTTTTGATAAAGAAATCATAATAGTCCTTTATAAATTCTAGACCAATACTCTGTTGTTTAGATTATGTTTCAACTACTTTCTATTAGTCTATGGTTTGTCTTTTAATTTTTGTGTTTTACATAGCATTATATTTTAAAGTTATAAAAATTATCATATTTGTTATTATGTTTTTTTAATATTGTTTAGAAAAATTCTTCCCTATACCCTATACCCATAAAGGTATACTTGTAGAATAATAATAACAATAATTATACTTACATAGTGCTTATTACGTGCCTCGTCATGTTTTAAGAACTTTATATATATTAATTCTTTAATCTTCATAATAATAGCCCCTACTTCATGGGATTGTTATTTCTATTTTACACATGAGGAAACTGAGGCATAATTGGGCTTCTCCTAAAAGTTTTAAATTTTACTTTTGGGTACTTAACCCATTCGGAATTTATTTTTATGTATGGCATAACTAGGAATCTAATTTTAGTTTCTATCATAAAATTACCAAATTGTCTCATGTTATTTATCAAACTGGCCGTCCTCTCCCCATTGATCTGTACTGTCTTTTCTGTCTTATACCAAAATATAACTTATACATGAGTCTGTTTCTAGGTTTTCTAGACTGTTCTATTGGATATTAGTCTTTCCCTGCACCAATACCATATTGATTTAATTAATATGGTATGGAATTATGTAGAGTGATTCTTCTGGTCAAATTCTATTTCTTCAAAATTGTCTTGATTAGTTTTGGCCTTATGAATTTTAGGACTAACTTGTCAAGTTCTACACAGCATTACTGAAGTTCATCATAAGTCCTTTAAAAGTACACAAATATTTCTGTTGAGTGCCCCCTCAAAAAGTGTGAATAAATTAGATGAATTTCCTTTGCAGTGAAAGAATAACATAATATTAGAACCTAAAAAAACACTATTACACCAATATCCATTAATATAGGACCAGTCAAATAAATTATGGTACATCTACATAATGGAATAACATGATGCAAAAGTAAAAAAAAAATGGAAAAGAAAAAGATGTCTGAGTCACTAATATAAAACAGATCTCCAAGATGTTGTTAAATGAAAAATCAAAGTACAGAACAACTTGTATATGTTAACTTGTGTGTGAAAAGGAGTACAATAAGTGTATATTCATGTTTGTATATTTGTAAAGAAACTCTGGAAGGATATAGAAGAAATTCCTAAAGTGGTTCCCTGTGTGTGTTGGCAGGGGCGGGGAAGGAACCTCGTGAACAGGGCCAGGGAGGGAAGAAGTCCTTTCACCGCATGGCTTTTTATATTTTTTTGATTTAGAAACCAGTGAATGTTACTTATTTTTAAAAATTAAGTATATATCCTAAGTTTCCTCCCTGTTTTTTTTTTTCATTAATATCTCTTTAATGTGAAAAAAAAAAAGACTAATTATGTAACTTTATCATATATTTCTTCTTTGGAAGGGGCCAAGGAAGCAATTGGAAATGCAATACAAGTCGTCTTGTAGGCCAAGTACCCCAAGTCGTCTTTATAGGCCAAACATTTTACAGAAAGAGAAAACTATAGTCTAAGAATCAGACTGGGACTCAGAAATTCTTACAGGATCAATTTGGATACCAGGATAGAAGAAATTAAACAAAAAAATTAAAATCTAAATTTAAAAAATTAGACAAAGAAATTTTTAAAACTGATTTTTAAAAAATTAAACATATTTAGGGACTGGCCTGGGGGCGCAGCGGTTAAGTTCGCATGTTCCGCTTCTTGGTGGCCTGGGGTTCACCGGTTTGGATCCCGGGTGTGTACATGGCACTGTTTGGCAAAAACCATGCTATGGTAGGTGTCCCACATATAAAGTAGAGAAAGATGGGCATGGATGTTAGCTCAGGGCCAGTCTTCCTCAGCAAAAAGAGGAGGATTGGCAGTAGTTAGCTCAGGGTTAATCTTCCTCAAAAAAAAAAAAAAAATTAAACATATTTACATACATTTGAAATAAAAAAATCTAGATAAAGGCAGTGTTGTACTGGAGGCAGCTCACACTGGCTTTGAAAGGTCAACTGTGCATAACTTTCTCCAATTCCATATTTAGTGAATCAAACTGATAGCCTGAAATTGGCTACGGTGGGAATATTTACACCATGGAAATTGGCAAATGCTACAAATTATGGCTTTTTATGTCCCCTCCTCAAGAGAGTCTTTGATTAGATTTACCAGTATACTGCTGGATAAAGGTAACTTTAAGATATCTTAAAGTTCAAAATATACAACCAGAGAATTGAGATTCTGTGGTGTGTTAGACAATTTTAAATAACTGCAACAATATTTGGGGAACAACTTGAAAGCTGGGAGTACCTTCTAATATGACGTTTTCACCAGAGTTGCTCCCTATATGGGTCAAATACAGTTTTTAGAGGCAGATCTTTGAAAAGTCTACTACTACTTTTTTCCTTATACAAGTTGGAATGTAAATTAAGTAATGGATACAACCATGAAGGAAGGACATATATTATCACTCATGGTATGGAGAATGGATGTTTTTCAAATGTTAATACTTACTATTGTGTATTCCCACATTCATTAACTGCTCAAACTCTTTTACTTAAATTAATAACATAAAAATGTAGCAGAGAGAAAGCAGAGAGAATCTTCAGATGTTATACAAACGTATAGAAAAAATATAATAAATTCACATTGTCTGGCACACATACAGCAGTAACTGATTAAAGAATAGCTGGACAAATGAATTAACAATCATAATAAAGAGTGATTCTCAAAAGTATAAGGAAAACAACTCTTACTCACCCAGTTCAATACAGGTGATCCCAAGTGACCAAATATCCACTTTCCCATCATACTGTCCTTCGTCCATAGCTAAGATCACCTCTGGAGCCATCCTGCCAAACATGATGTGCAAAGTTCAAGTTGTAAATTAAAACCAAAATTCACCCAGTAAAGTGATTCAATGAAATAGCTGTTTTTGAGAGTATTCTAAAATTTTGTCTGATAAAGATATTATTTCCTTGCACAAATCCTTTGGGAAAACACTATTCAAAATACAAACAATATACTCAGTGATTTACATGAAACAATGCAATATTTTCAATAAATCCTAGTTCCACCATTTACTCTCAGTTTTCTGTGTATCAGTTTCTTCATCTATAATATGGAAAGAATTCTACTAGCTACCTCAGAGAGACTTGTAAAGGGATTAATATGTATGAAACAAATAAATTACTTTAAACAAATGAAAATACTTTATGGAACTATATAAAGCAGTATATCAGATACTTAAAATATAATACAACTTAAAAAACAAACAAACAGGCTATGGTAATGCATATTATTTTACTTGTTTGTTGATAATGGATTTTCATTAGGAGGGCAGGGGGCCTATCAGTTTAATGTGTTCTCTATTAGTGTGTATAACTAGTTGCTTAGTAAATGCTATTTGACGATGATGGAAAAAAATTCAGATAGTAGCTCATCTTTTTAGTAGGTAAGTAATTTTCCAAGGATATAAGTCATTCTCCAAGATACAATGAAATTCCAATGTATCTATGAAAGAAAGGAAAGAAATCTTAAATAGAATGGCTGAAACTTTAAGTCAGAATGACAAGCTTGGTAAAGTATCAGAGAACTCAACAAAAACAAGAACTTGGATTACTTTCATTGAAAGGTAATATTTATTCTCATTGGCTAGTCAGAGAAGGTTAAAGAAATTACCTTGTCCCTTGCCTAGAGACTCCGCCTCAAGAGAAAAGTTCAAAAGAAACTTCAAATGAAATCTAAAACCTGAGCCTGGTCAGTGAATTGATAATCCTGCTCAGTTTACACACAGTGACATCAACCTTATTTGAACAATCTAGTCATTGGAAATTTCTTTTTTGCTAGTAAGTTTTCTATCCTTCTTTAATGAAGCCTCATTTGAGGCATATGGTGAGACACTGTCAAATAAACAAAACCAAACCAAACCAGTGCTATGAGTCCATCTTGTTTGTGAATGCATATTTTAAAACTATGTCATGTTTTCTAATTCTACCTACCAGTAAGGTGTGCCCACGAAGGAGTTAGCAGGAGAAGCCATTGAAGCAGATCCAAAATCAGCTAGTTTCACCTGACCTGGCTCTGTTAGAAGAATATTTCCTGCTTTAATATCCCTATAGGAAAATATAGGAGGGTTAGAAAATTACTTTTCAATTTTGATTATGGAATAGGTCAGAGCATGCAATTAATAAGACCAAAAGTTTATTAAAAAAAAAAAAACCTTGCTCAGATAGCCAGAAGGGGATTTAGTAATTACTCTATGTTGTAAGGGGGCCCAGATTCCTGGGTGTACTTACAGGTGGGTCATAGTAATTACTAAAAGGTAGAGCTTTCTTCAGAAAGAGGTAATACAATGAGAAAAAAGGCAGACAAAGCAGACAAGGAAACCTATTCAGTTGCTACACTTACAAAAGCATATTCTTAGACACTAAATCCAGTTACCAACAGTATTCCTTGTGTTGGGAAAATTGGCACCATTTGTAAATGCCTTTTTTTTTTCTTTTCCAAATTACACGACATTTTTGGAGTCTAAACAAACCTTCAATGACTCTGTATTGACTACCTACCAATAAACCTCAACTACACACATACCTTTTCTTTCTTGCCTGTGACCCTTTCTCTCTGTCTTTAATTGTAACTGCAACTCTAAGGCATTTGAGGGTACATGTTATATAGAAGGTGTTATTTTAAAAATAACACTGTACAGTAAAAAGAAGACCCTGAAAGATCAAAACAAACAAGGATTAGGGGTTAGGAAATTGCATTTCTATTGTATTTCTACAAAGAATTGCAAGTGGTTACTATTAAAGCTATTAGATATTTTATGCAGCAAAAAGTTTTAAAAATTAATTTAAAAAAATTCATTCTTCAGTATGATAATTAAGAATGAGAAGGTGTGGATGTACTCCTTATTCTCTTTAAAAAAAAAAAAAGGAATGAAGTGCAATGAGTACTAGGAACCAAGAATTGTAGGTTGATGGGCAGTAGAAAGACAAAGCAGAGAGAATGAGGAAAACTTAAGTTGAAAATGATAAGGTTCAAATGATTTAAAACGTTTCCAAAAATCTTCCCTTGAAAATTCAGTTTCTTTCCTCATGACGACATTACGTATTGGCAGAGAGAACTAAAAAAAGCATTATTTATTTCTCTTACAACAGAAAAATATCTTTTCTCTATTATCTTCAATTAGAACACTGACTTGCCTTTTATATCAAAATAATAAAAATCTGAGACATGGTATTTAATATTAAATACAGAGCATTCTTTAAATTTTTTTTATCTTTTCAACTTCTTTTACATATTAAAGAAGTTAAAATATAATACAGAATAAAATATTAATGTGTAGATTGAGGTAAGAAAGGCACAAAAAACTGAACTGTGGCTTTAAACAGGAGCAGGCAAAATCATCATAAACAAGTTGGTGTTTAGTAATGATAGCTTGGTATCAAATATTTTTTAAAGTGTCAAATCCATAGGCATTATGGTTAAATTTATTTCTTTGATATGTATCAGACGTGGTTAGGTTCGTTCCTAGTCCTTATAAATAAGCCTAATTCATGGCAGGAATTTCAGTCTGCCTATCTTGAGGAAGTCCTGCTTATGTAGTTCCAGTAACTGGTGATGGCTACCCTAGCGTGAATAAAAAGAAGCAAAAGAGGAACCTATGACCTAATAGTTTCATTTCTTCCTAGTAAATGTCAAAGTGCTTTCTTTTGTTTTAGAGCCATCTCAGATCCTTTATACCCCCCTCATATTCCACTACTTCTACCACCATTCATTCAAGTAACTGTACTAGAAGTTCTTTACTGAGAAAAGGAAAGATTACTAACAACATCCTTGTTTAGGAGAAGTTAGGTGGAAAGTAGGCTGGAGCGAGAAGAGAGGCTGTGGTAGAAAAAAATATAAGGTAGAGGAAAGGCTTGAATTAGAAGTTAGGAAATTTGAGTTTAAACTTTTAGTATATAAATGCTGTGAAACTACAGGCAAGTTATTTAAATCTTTGAGTCCCAGTTTCTTTATCTGCCAAAATAAAGACAATTAATACCTTCCTAAATATCTATATGGACTACAGAAATGTAAAATATTGGGGCCGGTCCCATGGCCAAGTGGTTAAGTTAGCGCACTCTGCTGCGGCGGCCCAGGGTTTCACCGGTTTGAATCCGGGGCGTGGACATGGCACTGCTCGTCAGGCCACGTTGAGGCGGCGTCCCACATGCCACAGCTAGAAGGACCTGCAACTAAGATATACAACTATGTACTGGGGCGGGATTTGGGGAGATAAAGCAGAAAAAAAAAAAAGGATTGGCAACAGTTGTTAGCTCAGGTGCCAATCTTTAAAAAAAAAAAAAAAATTAAAAAAAGAGAATTGTAAAATATTTTAAAGTGATAAAACAGCATATATTTATATAAGATTGACTTGCTATTTGCAATAGGAAAGGAGGAAGAAACTCAGTTAGGAAATAAATATATGCAAAGAAGGCTAATTTTCTCTTCTTCTTGATACAGTATCAAAAGGCTGCAAGGCCCTTCTTTAAATTTCCCTGCAACACTCTGCCTGGAGAATAGTTACCTACAGAACAGACATGATGTAAGTCTTTGTGGATATACTGGGGAGACCAAGAGATAGGAAGTAAATTCCAGCAACTTTACTCCTTTCATCCAGAAGCAGCAGCAATCTATTTGTGTCCCATAAAACCTTAGGCACCCTAAAAACTGGAGCATGCACTAATTCTCAAGCTTCCTTGAATAGACAGTTCTGTAACTGAAATGAAAATGTAACTGGTCTCTAATCTTACCTATGAATCAATGCATGAGAATGCAGGTAGGCTAGCCCCTGCAAGGCACCATGAGTAATGGCAGCGATCTCTACTTCCTGAAGTGGTTTCTTATGAACTGAGGAAGGAAAAAAAATCCCAGAGTAGATGATCAGTTTTATTCCTCTATTTATTATCCTATACAGCTATAACAGACTGAATTACATACTTTCTCAAACGACTATTTGGGAACACATTCATCTAAATACACAGGATATATATTTTCTATATGACAGCCATAAATAATCAGACAACAGAAAACTCAAGGATAAAAACAAACAAACCCCTCAAAACAAAACAAAGCCTTATATTCATTGTAATGAATTGTTAATTTACTTGCCAGTTGTAAGTCAATTGGCCAGGCCCAAATTTACTAGTCTCTTCTGACATTTTAAACGCCTAGAGTGTTTTAGGTTGCATTATTCTCCTCTGCCACAAAGCCATCTATAATTACCCCTCTAACTGCAGGTTTTCATTATTTGTGAAAGCAGCTAATAAGCAATTTCTATTCAGAGATGAAGGACGATATAAGAAAGTTTTTTTTAATGTAAATTTTCAACACAGTCTCTGGTTATAACAGTATCTACAGAGGAGAACTGGGTCAGTCAAGATATTTGAAAGGGTTAAATATCAATATAATTTGATACCATCTACCTCTCTTCCATATATACACATGAATTTGATGTTTTTGGCTAAACATACTACCTCATATTAGCTAAACATCTTAGTGTACTCGTCCAGGATGGGCCACGAACTAAACTGCAGGGAGGCTGCTAAGCATTACTCAGATACTTTCAGTGACACTGCAGAGATAAAGTTCACACAGCTCATCCACACTACGCTTGAGTCTACGTTATAATCCATTTAGTTTGCCCTCACTGCACTTTACTATAGGAGTAGATAACATTCTGGTCAAGGTAAAGCAGAAAGGAGGGGATAGTGCTTTTATTCTTACCTTCTAACAAATCAGAGGCTGAGCCTAAGCAATACTCCATCACCAACTGTAATAAATTATAATAATAACCAGAACAATGAAGGTTAATAAGAAGCTGCTGAAACCAACCAAGCAACCAAGGAACTAAGAAAACTAGAAGAATAAATATTCTGACCTACCTGAACCCGCATTAAATTTTGGTCATCTGGCACTAATTGATTTTTATAATTCTTCTCATCTGTTTTTGTCATCTCCTACTTGGAATTGGTCTAAGACTATAAGAGGACCGGATATGGAAATATTCACTGTAAATGGTCAAGCTGAGACTGCCAGTTTATTTATTTCCTAATTTCCACACCATCCTGTTTCAAAAGGATCTGAGGTGACTAGGTTGCACTATAATTTAAATTTTATAAATTGGAAAGTGGCAACCAAATATATAAACCAGTAAAATCTATACTGGGAAATACTAGTTAAATAAAATAAATAAGTAGTAAATTCCTTATTTTCATATTTTAAAAAGTTCTATACAAGAAAATATTGTTTAGAACTCAATCTAGAGCCAGCCTTGCTGGCCAAGTGGTTAAACTTCAGCATGCTCGGCTTTGGCAGCCCAGTTTCTGTTCCCGGGCGTGGAACCACACCATTTGTCTGTCAGTAGCCATGCTGTGGCAACAGCTCACATAGGAGAACTAGAAGGACTTACAACTAGAATATACAACTATGGACTGGGGCTTTGGGGAGGAAAAAAAAGAGAGAGGAAGACTGGCAACAGATGTTAGCTTAGGGCCAATCTTTCCCAGCAAAAAAAACCAACTCAATCTAAAGATGTAGCCTGCTATACATCCTTACATTAGCTTGAATCCCTGAGAGATATGGGATATTTAAATTTATATCTAAAAATATTTCTAGAATATTATTAAAATACTATTTGTATCTATTGGGTTTGCAATCTTGGGAGGCTTTTTAAAAGCAAAAATGAGAAAACTCTTTCTTTACTCTCATCTTAGACTTTTTAGGTATCCTAGGCTACTGATTTACCAAGGTCAGAACTATGAGTGCTCACTGACCAATTTCCAAACACACACACACACAAACAAGCAAACATACTCCTGCAAATTATTATTCTGTTATTTGAAAAAACACTATATACTTGTTATAAAATACAAATTTCCTACAATCACCTAGACATAACCAATATTAATACATTGGTTCCTTTCATTTACAAAATTAATGTGAGACCACAAAATTAAATATATGAATATATAAAAATTATTCTATTACTGGAATAATTTAAAACAATATGAGAAGCTTCAAAGTTTAAGATCAGAAACTATTATAGTTTTCTGCTTGACATTAAAAGTAGATTCACGAACATTAATTTTATTTCTTATTGTGAAATGAAAGATTCCACATAAATGATTACTATAATGAACATTAGTCTTTCACGTGCACTGTTTTTTTCAGCTTTATTGAGGTATAATTAACAAATACACACTTTTTTTGAGGAAGATCAGCCCTGAGGTAACATCCATCACCAATCCTCCTCTTTTTGCTGAGGAAGATTGGCCCTGAGCTAACATCTGTGACAGTCTTCCTCTGCTTAATATGTGGGACGCCTGTCACAGTATGGCTTGATAAGCAGTGCCTAGGTCTGTGCCCAGGATCCGAACCAGTGAACCCTGGGCCAGTGAAGCAGAACGTGCAAACTTAGCTGCTCCACCACTGGGCCGGCCCCAATACTTTTTTTCTTTAACCAATTTTGATGGAAACATTTCTCTATTGTATCACATACTTTTCTAATTTCTTAAACTGAGTAACGGAATATATATATATATATATATATGCTTATCTTTTTCAAATTACATATTAAACAACTCCATGTTCTGCTCACAAATATTCTTTCCACATTATTCCATAACACAAGGCAACTGAGCTGTGGCTGGTTGTTTGCTCCTGACATTAAACAGCTCTAGTTGCTCTGCTTTTAAATTTTCAGGTCCGCATTCTAGCTTCCCCCACTTCTTCCTTATGGTCAAATTAGTCTGTGGTTGTTTGTATGAATGTCTCCAGCAGCTCAGTTCCAGGGAGCTCCTTCTAATTAGCCTATCAAATCAGTTGTAGACAGAGATCAGGTGACCAAAGTTATTAGTACTCTATGTAATCTAAGAGTAAATAGGCTTCAAATAGGAGCTCAGAGGATTTTCTAAGACTTGAAACACATGAATTTAGCACTTGATTTTGTAACATTTATTCTCTCTGCTCGAAATCCCTTGACTCCTTCAAGACAGCTGAGATTGCGAGAGAACTGATTTCCAGATGAGATACTCCTCTGATTAATTTCTTCTGCTCAGAACAGAAGCAATGCCTCTAGATATCTTTTAAGAGTTGCCTGAACAGAAATGTTTATTTTTAAGTATACTGTTTGATAGTCTTTCTGGGAACAAAACTTCCATTCCCTAATCAGAGATCATGTACAGGAAAGGACTTGGTACATGGTAAGCACTCAATAAATGATAGTTAAATTGGACTTTAAGTTGGAGTGAGCAATCTGATAAAGGGCAAAGTATAACATTTTCATCTCCTAAATAGTGCCTAATGTGCCAACCTAATAACAGAAACACAATAATTTATAAAAATACTCAAGAAGATAGAGTGGAACAACAAACTGTTTTATTTAAATCATAGTGCTAGGCCCTGTTTGGTAAAACTTAGATGGTGTTGGTAATATCAAGCACAATTCTAAATTGTGAAGGAATTGGAGTGGGGAATGAGAAATGTCAACAATAAAAATTCTAGGATGAGAATAAAAGGCCCTGCCCTTTACTTTTACAAATAAATCATTATAGAATAGTGTTAACTTTTCACTGTCTCTTTGTTGAGCGCTTACAGAACGGAATTTTCCAATAGCTAGATAAATTTAATCTTATGAAATGTATACCATTTGGCATACTCTGAGGTATTAACAAATGTTAAATATTGATTAAAAAAAGTCAAATGAGACAGAAATAAGACTGATAATTTTACAACTCAAAGAGATAATAGAATAAAAAAAGAAAAAAATTTTAATAGAAAAAAATAAATAATAGAAGTCCTTTGACTTACCCAAGCAGTGTGCTCTTTCAAGTAACAACCTTTGTACTCAATGGTATTAGGATGCTTCAACTGTCGTAAAAATTTGACTTCCTTAAGAATATCTTGCCATTTCTATTGGTCAGAAAGAAAATGTTATTTTAAACTGAAAATAGTATTTTATTATCAAGTATACATATAAAATGTTCTTTTATTTTTAAATGCACAAGCAAATGTTTAATAAATGAAGAAACTATTTAAATTTCTATTTCTTTAGTTTGAATACATGCAAATATAAATCTATCACCAAATATATTGTAATAAATTCACTATACTAACCCATGTTCTATTCCACAAAATAGTTGATTGAGCTAGAATATTAGGAACATTTATTGTATGCTTCACAAGAAGGAAGAAAAAGAATTGTGATAACGAAATGTTTAAGGAACTTTGTTTCTCCTGTCAATTTCATCCGAACTTGCTTATGTTAGTTCAGGTAGACAACTGTCTTTAACTTACCTCATGTGTCTGCTTCCCACTATAGGACATTTTCTTAACTGCCACCACCTCATTGGTGTGAGCATTTGTGGCCTGTTTTAAGAGAGTAGAAAAAAATTAAAAAGAATGAATGATGTTTCAGTCAGTTTAACTTAAATATTCGACTAGAGAATTTAAACAACATTCTCACATTTCATTATCACAGTTTAAAGATATTCCAACTTTTGATAGGCTAGATGGACATTTCCACCTCACTTTAAGGTACAGCCTCTCTTTATCCCTTTCAATACACATGCAAAGATTGTGTACTATAACAAAGAATTAGGGTTTAACAAAATATATCCAATCAAACAAAAATGAGTCTTATTTCCAAAACATCTATTCTGGCTTCGCCATGTAGAATGTCCGTCAATGGAGAACCAGTTAAATAAACATGGTACAGTCATATAATGAAATAACTATGAAAAGAATGAGGTAATCTATATGTATATATAGTAATACAAAAAGATGTCAAAAATATCATGACAAAAAACAAGCTGTATGGTATGATCTTATTTCTGCAAAATAGTAATAATGTGAGTATATGTGTAAAAAAAATTATGAAAGAATTTATACCGGGATATATATCATGATAATCCCCGGAGCAGTACTGTCCAATAGAACTTTCCATGATGATAGAAATGTTCTACGTCTACATTGTACATGGCAGCACATGAAATGTGGCACATGTGACTGAGGAAATGGATTTTAAATTTCATTTAATTTTAATTAACATATTTAAATAGTGGCTACTGCATTGAACAGTGCAGCAGAAGGTAAGATTAATCTTAAGAGGAACTTTCACTTCAAAGTTACACATACTTTATCAAAAGAATGCACTACATATGCACATACACACGTGTGCGTCTGCGTGTGTGTCTGGTCATCCACAAAGGCGGTCCTGTCTCATAATTATCCTGATGTATCTTCTCCATATCCAAAATATAACAGTTCATTTAAAGCACACATGAAAACCACAAATAACTCAAGTAATATTCTTTTCCTCCCAAGTACTTAAGAGATTCAAAACTAAATTTTCTAAAAATTTTCAGAAAAATAAAGATAAGACATTAAAAGATGATCTAATTTTGGTTTTCTTTTAATTACAGGGCTCTGCATCATACCCCTGATCTATGTAAGCTATTTTGGTTCCAGAATATTACTATTATTGTTAACCAATAAAGCTATAGCAGTGGTTCTGAGGTAAAGGATTGGAATTCACTGACTGATAAAATCAGGTCACCAATTTTAGAGAAAAATGCATAATCATTTTCTCAAATCATCTAATTAAGGAAGCTCCTCAGATATAACAATGGTTTCTTTTTGATTAAAAAATTTAAATTCAAACTATTACAACTTACTGATGTAAAAACAATTCAACTCCAGATTCTTACTGGATGCCAAAATGCAGAAAAAATGAACACACACTAAAAAAATTTTTTTTACAAGCACTTAGGTAAAAGTACCTATTATACAAACAAGGTATCCACTAGTTATAGTTTTCAAATCAGCAGGATTCTACAAAGGCATTTTTTAGATATTTTGTTCATTTAGAAGGTACAGACTGACTTGTTCAAAAGCAAAAATCACATTTTGCTGGCTTTTAAAATTTAACACTAAGACTGCTTATATGACAGCAACAAAGAAAAGTTGATGTAAATTCAGTATTACAATAAAGGTTAGAGAGACTATACCTGAAAGATGGATATTTGGGGCATGAATCTATGTATTGTGCAGCTTAAGGAGCCTGGGGAAGGTTTAGGAAATACTCAAACAATCAGGAATTTTAACTTGTAGTGGGGTTTTAAAAAAAAAATCCTTAACTTTTCTAAAAAGAAAAAAAAAAGGCCCACACAAAAGGAATCAGATAGGATTATCTAATTGTTTATTAAGGTTATTTACAATCAATGCTTCTTTGGAACCAGAGACATGAAAAAAGAATTATCCTAAAATAAAAACATTTCTTTACCTTCACAGAGTAATCATTACTTAGAACCTGATAAGTGTACTTGCTTATAGAACCTATCTACTGGGGCAGAGACGTGAAATTTGAAAAACATACTCATGTTGATTTTTCTATAGATGTGAGATTTTTAATGCAATTTTATACTGGTTAAAATTCAAACCTGAAACTGAAATTTAAAGAAAGGTCATTGTTTTAGTACAGACAAAGGAAACTCTCAATGAAGTCTCAGCTTTCCAGTGCTTCATACTGTATTATGAATGATTACAACCTCTAAACATTTCAAGTTTTATTCTTGAAACTTACATTCATACTTAACACTTTCAACAGTCTCAATGGTCTCAGTAACTTTAAGCAAGATCATTGATTCAAAAAATATTTATTGAGAACCTACTATGTGTTGAATATTTTCTTAACCATTTTCCAGCTACATTTACATTGTCAACATTTTGCTTAGTTTCTAGAGAAATATAAAAATTAAACGTAAGTGCTTTTTTTTGCCCTATTTATTGAACCTCAGCTAAAAAAAAGGCAGTTATACCCAGAAGAGGAGAATGAAATTACTTACTGTAGGTAGATTATACATGACATGCTGAGTTCAACAAGGCAACAGTAGAAACCTAGAAACTTTATAGTTGTGTTTAAGTGAATAAAAAAATAAACATGCTCAGCCCTTTTTATTTTCCTTTAATACAGAGTTTCTTACTATCTCATTTGTTACTGCTGCTAATTTCTGAATTACTTATGTAAATCCAAACCACACAGATATTTCATCAAGTGAATAGTTTCAATTTTCTCTGAATATAATATATGCTCTCAGGTGATTGATTCTACAAGAACTGTGCCAGCTTACAATTCACTTTAAACCTATTTCCTGGCATCATTCCATGTAAACTACAAAGAGTCTAACAAAATTATAGTGTTTAGGTATAAAAATGTTGGTTGCTAGACTCTGGTCTTTATGGCTTGCTAGCATGACTATGACTCAAGAAAAGTACTAATTAGCAGTACCAAGTTCTCTGAGTTCTTCATAATTCACTCATCTCAGAAATACTTACTAGGTGTTCAAAATTTATCAGGTATCGGGCTAAGTGCTAGGGATAGATCTGTGAGTAAATGTGCTCAGTACCTGTCTCTCTTCTAGTAGCATAGACATAAGAAAAATAAAATCATAACAAACTAACGTAACATTGCAACTGTGACATGTGCTATGCAGAAGGGTATGTGTTACTTTGAGAACCAAAAATGGGGGAATGTAACTTAGGCAGGTCAGGCAAGGCTTCCCTGAAGAAGCGAGACTTCAACTGAGAGCTCAAGGATGAGCGTGAGTCAAGAAAACATTCCAGAGAGAAAGTTTGTGCAAAGATCCAATGATGGACGATCAAAGGAAAGATAGAATATTACAGCTAGAGCAATGAGGATAAGAGGGAATACAGTTCTGGCATCGATAAGGGACCACATCATGGAAGACCTTGTAGGCAGGCTCCAGTAAGGATTTTAATCTTAGCCTAGGAACAGAGGAGAGACCCTGAAGGCTTCATAGTGAAAAGGTAATATGATCAAACTGACTTTTTATTTTCCCCAAGTTCACCGTGATGTGGACAATAGAGCAGAGAGAGATCAGTATGGGTGCACAGAGATCAGTGAGGAGCCTATTGCAGTTGGCTAAGTAAGAGAGGACAGTCTTCTTGGTTATAATGGTATGAATAATGGAGGAAGAATCTATTAGCAGTGAGGGAGGAGCAACACAGAAATATTACTGTGGCCAGTGAGAAAATCAATTTTTAACATACTACCTATGTGAACACTATAGATAAAAGGTTAAAGCTTTTTGTAAGTTTTTTAGTAAAGTGTCAGTTAATTCCCCTTTAATCTGTTTTTTAGTGCCTTATGAGCTTTTATGGGCCTGTATTACTCACTTTTGTATACAGGCAATATATAGTTAATGATTACATTTCAATATCAAAGCCACCAAGGTATCTTTATGATTTCTCTAGTCTATCATTATCAACAAATTACACATATTAGTGACTACTGTAAACGGGGCATTGTGCTAGTCTTTAAAGTTGTAAAGAAGTATTAGAAATAGTCCTCATTTTCAAAAGGCATGTACTCTAGTTAAGTAGACAGAATGTGGCCCCAAAAGCAAATAAATCGCTAGGTCTTTTACAGCCTATTACAAAGTAGGTCTCATTTTGCCCCTAGTACAGATGGCTTGTTAATAAGTTTCAAAGCATACTCGGTTTATTGCATCCATTCTAAAAGAGAACTTGGAGAGGGGTTTGGCTGCTCTTTAAAATAGCAGAGTCAAATACAGATTGGAACTACCCTCTGACTCTGGCCAAGAGAGATTCTGAGAGGATGAATTAGTTATAACGTAATAGAAGGAAAGCAAGAAAAGATGGCTGAAGAATCTACCTCCAAGCAAAATAAAGAGGTCACAAACAAATATATACAGAATGTTTCCATTTTCGAAAAGTTCAAAACCAGGCAAACCCAAATTATATTGTTAGGGGTGCAGAAGTAAGTGGGTTACATATATAAAAAAACAAAAAAATAATCACCATAAAATTCAGGATAGTGGATTCTCCTAACACAAGAGGGGCTTACGGAAGGCCGGCAATATTCAATTTCTTGGCCTGGCTGGTGTTATAAAGGGATTTACCTTTTAATTATTCTTTAAATTATATATTAAAATATATAACTGTGTATGTATTATGCACATTTTTTGCATGTATGATATATTTATAATTTAAAAAAATCCTTTTTTAAAAAACTGTCTCTGTGGGGGCTGGCCCACTGGTGCAGTGGTTAAGTTCGTGCACTCTGCTTCAGTGGCCCGGGGTGTGCCAGTTCGGATCCTGGGCGTGGACCTAAGTACCGCTCCTCAAGCCATGCTGTGGCAGGTGTCCCACATATAAAATAGAGGAAGATGGGCACAGATGTTAGCTCGGGGCTGATCTTCTTCAGCAAAAAGAGGAGGATTGGTGGCGAATGTTAGCTCAGGGCTAATCTTCCTCAAAAACAAAAAAAAGTGTCTTTGTGAATGAGGAAGGCAACACTTTGATTGGACCTTAAATACGATTCTAAACCCAAAGATTAACATGGGACTGTTAACTAGAAAATTAACATCCTCTTCAGCCATGAAAGGTCACTTCATGATAAGATGTACTTGAGCGGCAGCCAAGTATTCGATGGGGATGAGGGAGAAGAAGTGGTGGCAGTGCTGAGCACAGACATGAAACAAGAAAGAGTTCAGAGAAAACCCAGGCTGAAGATTTGGCTAGAAACAAAAGAATAAGCTAAAGAGTCAATTAATAAAATCTCATTTGGAAGGACATCTAAAGATAAGCCCTACCCAGATGGCAGAACATAAAGGACCACTTAAAAGGAAAAGTCAAATACTGTTTGATTAAAAAAAAATTATTTAATAGGTTGGTTTGGAGGAGAAATAGGTTAATAATTAGTACTTAAATATTACTTGCTTTAATGGACTAGTACTCTTAAAGTATTTGTTACTTTGATGAAGCAAACTGTTAAGGTTATCTAAATAAATTAAAGAACTATATTTTATGTAATGACTTTCAGGTGAACGAGCTATGTTAACATTGCAGTCATTTCTCATTCTTCTCATCAGAAGGTAATCACATTCTTGGAGTTCAAACTGACTCTAAGGGGCTAGGCTTTGTACCCCTTAACCTAAAATACTGACTTGACATGACTGTTACTAAAACTCCTTGTCAGTACATCTGTCTGAGTAGCCATCCACTCCTTCGTTCATCCATCCATCTATCCACCTATCCATCCACCTGACCATCTGTCATTTATTGAGTTCCTATTATTATACTAGTTACTGAGAAGATAGCAATGCACAAGATAGACATAACCCCTGTCCTCATGAGCTTACTATTTAGTGGGAGGGACATATATGAATCAAAAAATCTCACACAATTATTTAACTACAACTGTGACAAATGCAACAAAATAGAAGCTCAGGATATTATGAGATCATAAAGAATGTCTTAATGGAGTGCTGGAGGGTTGAACAGGAAAGGCTATCTTGTGAATCTAACACTTAAGCTGAAATCTGTAGGATAAACAAGAATTAGACAGGGATGAAGACGCAATGTGTAGAGTTTTCTAGCTGAGAGGAATAGCATACATGAAGCCCCCAAGACAGGAAAGAGCTTGGCATGTAGGAGAAATGCATAAGGCTCAACGTCAAGCTTATAACTTTTTTGTAGAAACTTGATGGCAGAGTCATTTGATATAGACACCATTGACTTGAATAATGCTTAGAATTCTGGGATTGGTTTTTCAGCAATGACTATTTGCCTCTACTATAGACATCATTTAATTTGTAGAATAAACATTAAAGCCGAGTGTATTTTATAAATAATAGAATGTGTAGAATTCAAACTTTCTTCATGTGATCTATCTAAATGATTCTTAATTACTTACAAAATAAACTGCTCCAAAACTTCCATGTCCAATTTCATGCAAACCAATAAAAAGTTCTTCAGGATCATCTTTGTAGAATAGATCAGCAATCTCTGGGTCCTTTGGCACCCCTTTACGCATGATGACCAGTTATTTGCAAGCGCTTTGCTTTTGATATCCCAGTCAGCTTTATCTCTCATTGACAAATTACTTTTTTGGTAAATGTTTAGTACCTGTAGAAAAATAAGATTTAACATTAACTTATCTTGAACACATTTTGTTTGGTGGCAATACAAATTAATATTAAAAACCATCTTAGTCTTACAACTCCATAACAAAAAGACAAATAACCCAAAGGAAAAACGGGCAAAAGATATGAATAGACATTTCCCCAAAGATATACAAGTGGCTATTAACACATGAAGAGATGCTCTAGATTATTAGTCATTAGAAAAATAAAAGTTAAAACCACAATGAGATACCATTTCATATCCAGTAGGATGGCTATTATGAAAAGTCAGATAATAAGTATCGGTAAGAACGTGGACAGATAAGAACGCTCCAACACTGCTGGTGGGAATGTAATATGGTGCAGCCATTTTGGGAAACAGACTGGCAGTTCATCAAAAACTTAAACATAGAGTTACCATTTGACCCAGAAATTCCACTCCTAGTATATACCCAAGGGATATAAAAACATAGGTTCACACAAAACTTGTGCATGGATATTGATGGCATCATCATTCGTAATAGCCAGAAGGTGGAAACAACTCAAATGTCCATTTGGCAAATGAATAAACAAAATATACTATATCCATACAATGGAATATTATTCAGCCATAAAAAGGATTGAAGTACTGATGCATGCTGCAACATGGATGAACCTTGAAAACATTATGCTAAGTGAAAGAAACCAGTCACAAAAGACTACATATTGTGTCATTCAGTCTATATAATACATCCAGAATAAGGAAATCTATAGAGACAGAAAGTAGATTACTGGTTGCCTAGGGCTTGGAAGAAGCGGGGATTGGGGATAATAGCTAAAAGGTATGGGCTTTCTTTTTAGGGTGATTAAGATGTTCTAAAATTGATGGTGGTGATGGTTGCACAACTGCTAGTATACTGAAAACCACTGAATTATGCACTTTAAATGAGTGAATTGTATGGTATGAAAATTATATCTCAATAAATCTGTTTTAAAAAGCATTTTGGTCTAATTAATACTGAAATAATAATAGCTAACATTTATTAAGTACTACTATGTCTTAGGCAACACTGAATACAATGTACACATTATCTCCTTTAATCCCTACAACAGCTTCATAAAGTAGGACCTTATTATTTGGATTTTATAGGATGAACTAAGACTGAGAGGCAGAACTACTTCTCCATGGTCAGGAAAGTAGTATTTGTCAGAAATGGGACTCAAACCCGGATCTAACTGCAAAGCCCATGCTCTTAATTAATGTGTGATATATACATATAGTAGAATAGGTAATTAAACAATTCTGTGCAAACCACTGGAAAAAACTTCTGTAATTTGGAGACTATGCTAAATGTTCACTTAAAGAGGCAGTTTATTCTGCTGCTATACAAAATATTCTGAGTTCAAAGTTTCTATTAATAAAAAGACATCATTTTGACATGCTTATATGTTGATTGTCAATAGTTACATTTTTTGGTGTAGATCCTTTTTTCTTTATTCTTTGAAAAATATTGAAATATTAGCTTTCATCCATGTTTTTTATTATAAATACCTCCTGCCCCCAAGAATCATTCGACATTTGAACTTATCACAGGATAGTTTGTGTTTCTTCCTTGACCCACTAGATAACTATGCTAGAAATTTGGTTATTGGCCAATAAAACTGTAGTTTTGCAAACATGATGAGCCAATGGGCTTCACTCAAGAAGAGAAAAAGAGAGTCATTAATTAAAGAAGTAAAACTGACCATGCTAAGAGGTATTTCTCTCTTGCGACATGATAGCCTTAGGTGACAATGTACATTATTTCATATGGTTAGTCTAGTTAAATCGTTAGCATATGTAGGTCATCAAACTAACTATCCATCTAACCACTCAACTCTTTCCTTGATTCAACAAATATTTATTGGGTGCCTACTATTTGCCAGGCAGTGTACTGAGTGTTGGAGATAGAATGGGATGTGGTCCCTGTCCTTAAAGGTCTTAGAGTCAAATGGGAGTGACGGGCATTAAACTATAATGGCACAAATGACAAAATAGTTATAATTGGTTGCTGTTATGAGGAAAAAGCAAAAAATTTTCATATAAGGATATAATAGGGTGATCCAGACTATTTCTTACTTGGATTTGAAAAAGTATTCCTACTCAGGGAAAATAAAAGTAGTTTATTCAATACGAATGTGTGGAAGAGTTGGAAGGAGAAAATATAAAGCTGGTGTTAAGCCAAGGAAAATCTCAATAGGTCTTTTAAGCCATATTAAGAAATTTTGACTTTATCCTGAGGGCAATGGGGAGCCCTCAAAAGTATTCGCCACAGAAAACAGCACACCTGTAATCCTGGGCACTCATCCTGGCAATCCATGAATGCGACTAATCAAGCATTAAGTCAATATATCAATACTATTGAAAAAGTACCTTAAATCTAGTTATTTGTCAATCAGTTAACCGAAAATACATAAAGTTCAAAAAGTGCTATTGCCTTCAATGCTTATGCTTGAGAATAGAAAAGAGAAACAAAGGATTAAATCAAAGGCATACCTTTTGGAGAATATGCCAAAAAAAGAAAAAAAAAAGAAAAAAGTAAACTATAAGCTTGCCTTTAGAAAAACCCAAAAGAGCTACAAATTAAACTTATAAGAACTAAGATCTTTTCAATCACCAAAATGTATTTTGAACTTTCGAATATTTTGGCTTCAATGTAAATAAAGCTAAGTAATATGGATAACCATTTGGGAGAAATACATAGATCACTATGTCATACTATAGACTAAAATGATTTTCAAAAGAAATAAAAATTTAAATGTAAAAAATGAGACCATAAAATCTTTTAGAATAAATTATAGTTGAATATTTAATTACTAAGCAAGACACCAGAGGCAAAAGCCATAAACTAAAATCAATAAGCTTGACTACATACAATTAATAACTTCTTTGTCTTAAAAAACATAATGAATAGATTTCTACTTCCAGCCAAGATGGAGTAACAGGGATTGGATTTATTATCTGCCACAAGAAACAACTAAAACACTGGGAAAAAAAAATGAAATGAGGATATTTCAAGACAATGGACAGGCAAAGAAGGATGGTGATTCCTGACAGAAGAGCAGCAAACAAGATGAGCCATAATTGCCCAGCTTAAGGCCCTGGGAGAGTTTCCAGGCCAAGGCTCAGAGAGGGGGGAGCTCAGGGCCTGGTCGCCCATTATTTAAATTTCATCATTTAAACAAAAATAACAACATAGTGTGAATTTATAATATACATAGAAGTAAAATGTATAATAACACAAAGTCTAGGAGGAGAGAAATTTAAGCACAACATTGTAAAGTTGTTATACTATAAGCAAAATGGTATAATATCATTTGAATATGGACCGTATATTATACATAAATTTAATTGCATATATGAATACATATGTGTGTATATATAAAGACACAAATATGTCTTTAAATATAAAGACAAATAGGTTAAATGGATAGAAAAAGACATAATACTAATCAAAAGAAAGCTGGGCTGGCTATATTGATATCAAATAACATAGATTTCAAAGCAAAGAATAATATGAAGTTTATTTCATAATGGTAAAGGGATCCATCTATTCATCAAGAGAACATAACAATCCTAAATGTTTATGCACCTAATAACAGAGCTTCAAAATACATGATTAAAAACTGATTCAACTTCAAGGAGAAATAGACAAATCCACAATTATAGTTGCAGGTTTCAGTTTCCTTTTCTCAATAATTGATAGAACAGATAGACAGAAAATCAGTAAGGATACAGAAGACTTGAACAGCATTATCAAGCAATTTGATTATTAACATTTACAGAGCACTCTACCCAACATCATAACACATCTTCTTTCCAAGTGCACACAGATCACTTACCAAGATAGACCTATGTTCCACACCATAAAATAAGCCTCAATAAATTGAAAAGATGTAAGTCATACTAAGTATATTCTCTGAACATAATGGAATTAAATTAGAGGCACATTTAAACTGCCCTGCTTCCAAACACTGAGAAGGATCAAGTTTGTGGTGCTGGCAGATCCTAGGCAAGCTGGAATAGATTCTCTTCAAAAGATTTATGAGATTTGCTCAGACTTTGCCCTCAAGAATCCATTCCACTCCCTGGAAATGCCCATCAGATGTGAACTATTTTACCAGAACCTGAAGTTAGCCCTGGAGGAAGCAGAGAAGGCTAAAACTTTTGGACCTGGGTCATGGACTGAACCTGCAATGGAACCCTCAAATTCTGAAAGATCTTGCCATAGGAGTCCTGCTGTTTTCACTCTGATGGAGATCCCAACAGCCTTGTTAGTGCACTTGAAAATGGGAGGATGCTGCACCTGATCACATGTGAGCCTTCATACCATGCTCTCTTCCCTCCTGTATCTATCATAGCCCGACTTCCCAACTCTGTACAGAGTTATTTATGGAGGAGTTAAGCCCATAAATGCTGTAATAAACATTACTTTGATTTGCTATCTGTCAATAGCAGAGAGACATCTGAAAAATCTGCAAATATATGGAAACTAAATAATACACTTTTAAATAGTCCATGGGTCAAAGAATAAATTAAAAAAAAGAAAATATTTTTATCTTAATTAAAATGAAAGTACAACATATCAAAATTTGTGGGATGCTGCTAAAGCAGTACTCACAGGAAAATCTACTGCACTAAGCTCTTGTTTTAAGAAAGGTCTCAAACAAATGACCTCAGCTTCCACTAGAAAAAAACTAGAAAAAATGAGCAAATTTAGCCCAAAGTAAGCAGAGAAAGGAAATAATAAAGATTAAAGCAGAAAAAAAAGAAAAGAAAAAAATCATGAAAGCAAAGCTAATTCTTTGAGAAACATAATCAAATTTATACACCTCTTGCCAGACTGATGAGAAAAAAAAGTCAGAAGACACAATTACCAATAGCAGAAATGAGAGAGATGACATCAATACAGATTCTATAGACATCAGAAGGATAATCAGGGATTAATATAAACAACATTATGGAAATAAATTCAACAACTTAGATGAAATAGACAAATTCTTTGAAAGACACAAACCACCAAAGTTTACTCCAGAAGAAACAGCCCAAATACCTCTATACACCTATCGAAGTAACTGAATTTGTAATTTAAAATCTTCCTAAAAAGAAAACTCCAGGCTAAAATGGCCTCATTGGTAAATTCTACCAAACATCAATGGAAGACACAACACTAATTCTATATATGTCTCCCAGAAAATGGAAAAGAAGAAATACTTTCTAGGATTCATTCTATGAGTCTTGCAGTGCCCTGATACCAAAGCCAGACAAAAACATTACAAGAAAGAAAACAACAGACAAAAATACTTCAGGGATACAGATGCAAAAATTCATAACAAAATTTTAGCAAATAAAATTCAATAATATCCCAGGAATGCAAGGTTGGTTTAACACACAAAAGTCAACCAATGTAACTCACCATATCAACAATCTAAAAAAAAGCCAAATGAGCACCTCTAAAGATGCATAAAAGCATTTGACAAAATCCAAAATTCATTCCTGATAAAGACTCTGAGCCTACTGGAAATAGCAGGTAACACCCCCAACCTCATAAAGGGAATCCATGAAACATTTGTAGTTATGGTCAAATATAATGGCGAAAGGCAAAATGCTTTCCTGCTAAGATCAGGAACAAGGCAAAGAGGTCTGTGCTCAACACTTCTATTCAACATTGTGCTGGATGTTCTATAAGTGCAATAAGGCAAGAAAAAAAGAAAGAAAAAGCATCAAGATTGGGAAGGAAAAAGGAAGACTTTTATTGACAAACAACATAATCACCTATGTACAAAATTCAATGTAATCTACAAAAAGCTACTAGGACTAATAAGTGAGTTTATCAAAGCTGCAGAATATAACATCAACATCTAAAACTCAATTATATTTCCAAACAGGAACAACAGAAATCAAAAATTTTAACATCCCACAACTAGAAGGACCTGCAACTAAGATATACAACTGTGTATAGGGGGAGGGGTTTGGGGAGATAAAGCAAAAAAAAAAAAGAAGAAAAAAAATTTTAAATATCACTTACAATATGAAATATTTAGGAATAAATCTGAGAAAAGATGTGTGAGACCTGTACATTGAAAATTACAAGAATGGTGAAAGAAATTAAAGACATAATGAAGAGCTATACTGTGGTTAGAGGTCAGAAGACTCAACATGGAATTTTCTTTAGAAATATAAATTGAGAAGCTGATTCTAAAATTCATAAGAAAATGCAAAGACCGAGAATAACCAAAACAACTTTGAAAAAGGAAGACGAAGTTGGAGGGCTAATATATCCTAATTGCAAGTTTATCATAAGGCTACAGTTATCAAGCGAGTGATAATGATATAGACAAACAGATCAATGCAACAGCATAGGAAAGTCCAGAAATAGACCCACATTTATGGACAACTGAATTTTGATAAAGGCGCAAAGGCAATTCAGTGGAGAAAGTCTTCAACAAATGGTGCTGGAACAATTGCATATATATATATGCCAAAAAAAAAAGATCTTATTAAAAATTAACTCCAAAAGTAATATAGAACTAAATGTAAAACCTAAAACTAAAAAAACCCTCTATGAAACCATGGGAGAAATTCTTTGCGACCTTGAGTCAGGCGAAGATTTCTTAGATATAAAAAAGAGCACAATCTATAAAAGAAAAAATTGACAAATTAAACTTAATCAAGATTAAAAATGTATCCTTTTTGAAAGACTTCATTAAGACAATGAAAAGGTAAGTCACAGATTGGGAGAAAATCTTGGCAAAACATATATCTTATAATGGACTTGTATCTAGAAAATATAAAGAATCCTCAAAACTCAGTAAAAAGAAAATGAACTCAATTTTAAAAATGGGAAAAAGACTAGAAGAGACACTTCATCAAGGAAGATATATGGATGGCAAATACACAAAAGAAAAGATGCTTAATATCACTATTCATTAGGGAGATACAAATTAAAACCACAATGAAATACTATTACATACCTATTAGAATAGCTAACATTGAAAAGACTGACCATACCAGATGTTGGCAAGGATGCAAAGTAACTGAATCTCTCATATACTGCTGGTGGGAACATAACATGGTACAAACACTTTGGAAAACACATTGGCAGTTTCTTAAAAAGTTAAACATACATCTATTATATGATGTAGTCATTCCACTCCTGGTATTTACCCAAGAAAAATGAAAGCATATGTCCATATAAACCCTGTACACAAATGTTCATAGCAGCTTTATTTTTAATAGCCGAAACTGGAAACAACCCAAATGTCCATCAACAGATGAATGGATAAACAATCTGTCATACATGCAGATGATGGAATGCAACTCAGCAATAAAATGAACTACTGATACATGCTACAACATGGGTGAATCTCAAAATAATTATGCTGAGTGAAAGAAGCCAGACAAAAAAAGAGTACATACTCTATGATTTCATTTATATAAAATTCTAGAAAATGCAAACTAATCTAAAATGACAGAAAGCACATCAGTAGTTGCCTGGGGATAGGGTTTGAGTGAAAGGAGGTGGAGAGAGGGATTAAAAAGGGTCATGAAGAAGCTTTTGAGAGTGATGGATATGTTAGAACATGTTTTATGTCAATTATACATCAACAAGGTTGTTTTAAAAAGATGCAATAAACAAAATTGAAAAGCAAATAAAGCAGGGATAGTTTTTGCAAAATAAGTGCCAGTTATTTTTTTTATTTTTTGCTGAGGAAGATTCACCCTGAGCTAACATCTGTTGCCAATCTTCCTCTTTTTGCTTTTGGCCCTGAGCTAACATCTGTGCCAGTCTTCCTCTATTTGTATGTGGGTCGTTGCCAAAGCACGGCCACCAATGAGTGATGTAGTTCTGTGCCTGGGAACCAAACCCAGGCTGCTGAAGCAGAGCGTGTGAACTTAATCTCTAGGCCACAGGGCCGGCCCCTAAAAGTTATTCTTAACATCAGAGAGGTGAACACATACATATAATATACCCACCGACACATTCAAAGGACATAAACAGGAAATTAAAAGAAGAAATAGAAGTCATATGATTAATGACATGAAACATATAATTTCACTAGTAATCAAAGAAGTAAAAACTAAAATAATGACACCTCATTTCACCAAATGACAAATTTTCACCAATGACAAATTGGTGAAGTAACAGAGAAAAGATAAATTTTATGGTGAGGGCATAAGAAAAGTCATTTTTATACACTGCTGGAAGAACAGAATGGATTCACTCTTTGTCCCAGTAATATATCCTTCCAGGAATTTATACAAGGCGGTTTCTTCTTTTGTTTTGTTTTGCTTTAATAGAAGAATCGGGGTATAAGTAGGTAACACACAGGAGAGATGTGACAGTGAAGTGGGCAGCGTGGCTTGTCTCACTTGCAGTTTGGATTTATTTGCAGGTTTGTGCTATATCTGAAGTAGGTGTTGGGATTTCAGGTAACTTTTTTATTTCTTTCTTTTTGCTTATCTGTATTTTCTGCAAAATCTATTACTTCTGTAATTAGAGGAAAAGTGATATGAAGAATTTTATTTCAAATGTCTAATTATAAAGTATTACAACAAAAAATGGCAACATATACTTAAAGAAAATAATTTCATAATAGGAATCAAGAAACTTTAAGTAAGCTCATTTCTTTTCACCAAGTAATTCTCCATAACTGTAAGCTATAACTGAGAATAATGAAAATCTATAAGAAAACAATTTGAAACTAAAAAATGCTTACAGAATATTTTATCCCAATTTTATTAAGATTTTTACTTTTCCTTTTATTTTCCTTACAAAGATAATAAAACTTCATTATAGAAGACCCAGAAAATAGAATTTGCTCCTATTTTATAGAATAAAGCAAAGTCATGGATCAATGGACAATACCTTTTTGTATATGGCACAAAATATACTGTGTTGCTCAGATTCATTTTAGCAGCAATATTTTTATTCTCTTTTATAACTTCAGTCTTTTGTATTTATGGTGCACCTATGGAAAAAGAAGAATAAAATATATAATTATAAGGGCAAAATTAAAGAAGCAATAATCGATAATATGATAGGTTTAAATATTTACAAATGTAATGTTACAAAGTTAAAATTTTATCTTCATCTGTTTGTGGATGACAAATGTAAAAGGTAAGATTTTCACAATACAGACTCAGGCTACTCTTTCACAAGTAACACCAGGTAAACAAATGTGTCATTAGATTTCAGAATCTATGAGGCTTCCACTGGTTTGTTGTGAGTCCAGGGAAACTCAATAGAGGCTACCTATAGACAGGACTAATCTGACAGCACACGGTGATGCTGCTGATTGTCAGGAAGGCGTACATTTTGAATTGCTTTTCCAATAGGCATGATGATTTACATTGTCTCATCTATTTTTCCTTTCCTAGGCTTTCCTATAACCAGTCTTCCACATTTCAGGGGTAACAATTATTCCTTACTATCTATTACAGAAGTACACCCTAATGTAGAGAATCTGGGAAATATATACTATTATGAAGAAAAATCCCTAATCCTACCCAGGACAAACTCCATTAACAATTTAACACTTTTCTCCATGTGCATATTTATTTCTTCATGCTCACGTTTATATTTGTTATACAGCTGAGATCACATTATATATATAATTCCACAGTCTACCTCTTTTAACTAATTCTGTAGTACAAGCATTTTGTCACGTTATCGAACATTGTTCACAAAGATCATTTTAATGACTACTCAATGTATATCTTACTGAAGAGCCACAATTCATTCACAACCGTTTCTCCACAATTTGAAACCAAGGCTGTATTCAACCCCTTGTTAAATTATTAAAAATTATTGTGTTTTGAAGAACTTTGTGCATATTATCCATCTACATTTACAGGGCTTTCTTTGGAATGGATCTCTAGAAGTAGAATTATTGGGTCAAAGAATATATCAATTTAAAGCTTATGTATATTGAAATAATTTTTAGATGCTTGGCTAGCTTTGGAGATGAAGGTCTTAAAAAGGGGGGTGGGCGGGAAACTAGAAAAAACGTATCGACCTCCATTTTCACCTTTTTCCTCTTGAGGATATCCCAATCTCCTCTCACATTTCTACTTGTAAGCTAATCTTTTTCATTCTTTTGTTATTCTGATTCTCCGGCTGTGGAATGTCTATATTAATTGTTAGCTAAAACTTGCCTGAATTCAGCATCACATTTAACCATCAACTAATCAATAACTACAATGTCTGCATGTCTACCCTGCTAATCTAGTTTGATTACAGATTCAGTGAACTAAAATATCCCTTATGATATTATATAACAATAGTTGCAAAATTTCTAAGAAAGTAGTTTTCAATAAGGTGTTTACTAATATCCTCATGTCCTGACTAATTTCAAATGTAGAAGACATTCACTCCTAGAAAATAATTTTCTCATGCTATGGACATGGATGCGTGGTAATTTTCTGCTCTCTAAATACATATTCATTTTTACATAATTTTCTTAAAATGTATATTCTCTCCATCTTTGGTTGCATAGCTCTATAAATGTTCTAAAATTAACTCTGAAAGATTTCTAGGAATTACACTTTCCCAGTATTATCATTTTTTTTCACCAAGTAGAATACTGTACATGCTATTGAGGCTGACAACCATACTCCTGAAGTTTATCCATTACACCTAAAGAATGTTCTCAGTTTTCTTCCATTTAACCACCTCCCTTCTTTCTATATAAATGTCTCTTGGATTCCATGAAACTATCTTCTCCTGTTTTTCCAAAATATTCCTCCTATAGTTCCTCTTCTGTCTGATCTCCAAATGAATGTGTTCCTCCAACCTATTTGCCTGGAGTGCCTTGTGTGATGCATGCTGCTACCCTAAATTTTCTCCATTTAATGGTTTCAGTAACACTATGTCACTAGACAGTCCTGACTTCCATTCTAAGCCCCAGTCCCATATTTTCAAGTATATATTTGGCTTCTCCCCTAAATGGCTCACATGCACCTCATGTTAACTTTTGACCATTCCCCTTCCCTTGTCCCTAACATTCCATTCACAAGTCTGCTTCAAATGTTTCTTTTCATCTCTTCTTCAATTTCCATTTCTATTAGCATTCATTATCTCTTTCCTCCGTTTCTGCTCTTTCAGACTCTAGTCTATCCTTTCTGGAATTCATCTTAAAAACCCTATTACCATAATAATCTTCCTGAAGCACAGTTCAGACAGTATCACATCTCTGCTCAAAATCCTTCAATGTCTCCCTACTGCCTACAGTATAAAGAACAACTTTACCTAACCAACATCCAAAGCTGGTCTCAAACCACTACTCTAACCTAAAGTCTTATACTCTACCATCAGGAAAAAATGAACTACTATACAGTTACATTTTCCTATCTTTGTCTTTGCTTATGCTGTCCCTCTGCCTAGAATATCCAAACCCCAACTACTCTCACAGTCCAGCTAAATGTCACCTCTTCTACAAGACCTACCATTTTCTCTCTCTGCTTCAGTTTTAAATACATACATATATTTGAACTCTAACTGTATGACAAGTGCTTCTTCAGAGGAGGATACATATCTCAATCTATGTTTTAATCATTGTACCCCCATGTCTTTTCTTTTAAAAATACTTTTTTGAGATATAATTCATGTCCCATATAATTCACCCATTTAAAGTATACAATTCAATGGTTTTCAGTATATTCACAGATAGGTGCAAGCATCACGACAGTCAATTTTAGACCATTTTCATCAACACAAAAAGAAGTCCCATTCTCTTCAGCTATCATCCCCATCTCTCCAGTCCTAAGCAACCGCTAATCTACTTTCTATCTCTACAGATTTCTCTGTTCTAGACACTTCATATGAAGGGAATCACATAATACGTGGTTTTTTGTGAGTGGTTTCTTTCCCTAGCATAATGTTTTCAAGGCTCATCCATATTGTAGCACGAATTTCCTTTTTTTTTTTTTGCTGAATAATATTCCATTGTATAGATGTACCACATTTTGTTTCTCCTTTTACAAGCTGATGGACATTTGTGTTGTTTCCACGTTTTGGCTATTATGAATGTATAAGTTTTTGTGTGGACATACATTTTCATCTCTCATGATTATATACCCACGAGTGGAACTGCTGGGCCCTGTGGCATCTTTATATAGCAGATACTCTACAAACATCTGCTGAAATCTCCTTGTATTTTCCATCCCAATCTTATACTAAAAATGATCTTTAAATTCATCCTTCTGTCAAAACATGAACAAGGACATTTTTCCTTCCAAGACAATAGCATTTTAAGAATTAACATTGAATTGAAGATGAAATGATATGCATAAAATTATTTTTTCCCTTTTCCTTGATCTCCTGCAACCTCAGGTATTACATTCACAGTAAGAACTTAGAACTGTGCCAAGAATGTAGTATTTCAGGTCTTAGGCCCTGAGGCCAAGTGAACAATCCAGGTTGCTTAGAGTAGAAGATTTCATCAGAGACATGCAACTGAAATAATTTTCTTCACTATTTATACTAAGAAATGGAAATCTTCCAACAATGATAATCAAGTAAATTATTTTTCATAGACATTCTAATTTAATGTAAGAAAAAACACTTGATAAAGAGTAGAAATATAAATATTTTTCATACTTTCCCTTTTCTCAGAAATTTTCAAGAAAAATGATTCACAGAAGATTTCAGTTGCCTTTCACTGTTATAATCACACTTTTTCAACAATAAACCTGGATCCAACTAGCTTGAAAAACCCACAATATTTCAGTATTAATAAAGGAAGTAAGAATAAGAATGTTTTATATCAGAAAGACTTTTAAAGATCAGACTCCTTTTATTTTTTTAAACTCAATCCCAGAAAAGTTAAATGTCAAATCATACCTATGTAGTAGCATTCTTCTAAATGAAAATCCAGGTCCTCTAATTTCCCACTCCAGAAAACTTTCTTCTGAAGCAAGCTGCCTAAGCCAGACTTCAAAACACCAAAAGGTTTTCCTATTTTGCTATATTTTGGAGGATAATCAAGAAAAGTTTAAGTACAAGATTGGACTTCTCTGTCATTATTTCTCTGAAGGATCTCATAGCAGTTGAATATACAGCGGTGGATTCCGTTCTTATGAAGACTGAAGTGTTAACAAACCTGGGGATCTCTTTAAGAAAAATAATTTTTCAAAATTCCCCCGCAAATATAGGTATAGGGCCTTAGAAGGGGCTAGTGTAAATAAGGGGCTCTGAAACTTAAGCTGCAGTCAATTAGCCTCTGTAAATTCCTATTATTTCATTCATTATCTCGCTCCCAGAGGGTAGATAGAGGCAGGTAAAATCTTCACTTAATAGCAGTAAAAAATGAAGTATAAATAGGTGATGGGAGTTTTTCAAAGTCAGGACTAGTCCAGTGTTTTCCCTCCTCCATTTCTATAATAAAACATCTCATACAGACAAAAAAACTATCTTTAAGGAAAAACAGAAAGCTGTTTTGGTTAGTTGTTCTTACTGTTTGTCGCTAATATTTAACTGTTATTCTGATGTAAGGATCGTTTCTATAGTACTTTCACTTTGAAAATGAAACTAGATGATAGTTGCTTTTTATGCCATATGATCATATAGTTCATTGTGATCATATACCATAGCATTTGAGAACTGGAAAGGGACCTTAATAATCTTCTAACTTCTGCTTAGCAAATAATGCAGAAGTGGCTTGGATTTGTCAATTATCACAATAATGATAACCTTTAGACTACTCCTGGGTCAATTGACATTAAATTATATAAAGATGACTCTTCCAGTCACCCTTTAAGGCTATGTATGCTAAAATGTAAAAATGTCAATTATTTTAGTTTCTTAAAGAGTATTATTTTCTCTCTCCCTTAAAAAAAGACATTTAGGTTGAGAGATAAATGGGAAAGGAGAAGCTCCTTTGGACTTCTTACATTTAACACAGAAACTTTATGTTCTGTCTGATACTTCGATATGAGGCTAGCAACTTGAAATCAATCATGCACCCATTTTGGGAAAATGGTACTTTACATGGGTCTTAAAATTAGGACCAGTACAAAAATGGTGCTGATATGTCTACATAAATTCCAAACTATTCTAATTCATTTGACCAGGCTTTTGAAGTCTTCATTTTGCATAACTTAATCATATGCACGGTATGAAAATTTTAAATAATTGTAATACACAATGATAATTCAGTCTTTAAAACAGAGTTTCTCAAACTTGATTAATATTCAGATTCCTTGTAAAAAAATTCTCACAGATCTCTAACATTTTCTTAAATTATTTTCAGTCATCCACTTCATTCATTTGTTCATATATTCATTCAGTCAGCAAATATTTATTAAATGTCTAATATGTGTCCAGCCCTGGTGGTCTAGAGGTTAAGATTTGGTACCCTCACTGCTACACCCAGGTTCATTTCCTGGTCAGGGAACCACACAACCCATTGGGCAGCTGACATACTGTGGTGACTGCATGTTGCTGTGATGCTGAAAGCTGTGTTACCAGTATTTCAAATACCAGCAGGGTCACCCATAGTGGACAGGTTTCAGTGGAGCTTCCAGACTAAGACAGACTAGGAAGAAGGACCTGGCCACCACTCTTGAAAAAACTAGCCATGAAAATCCTGTGAATAGCAGCAGAGCATTGTCTGATACAGTGTTGGAAGGTGTGATGATGGTGTAAAAACACCAGGCAGGGTTCCACTCTGCTGCACACAGGGTCACTAGGAGTCAGAATTGACTCCATGGCACTAACAACAAAAATGTGTTCAGTCCTGAACATGGCTTTAGGTTCTTCCCTACTCTTACAGAGCTTATATTCTATTAGAGAGAGACACATAAATATCAATATGTCAAGTACTAATAAATATTATAAAGAAAAGAAAATAAACCAAGATCAGTAGTCAGGATAGATCTCTCTGATAAGTTAATAGTTGAGCAGAGACCTGAAAGTTAAAGGAAGTGAAGGAGAAGCCCTGTAGATACCTGGCAAGAAGGAGCGGTCCAGGCAGAGGAACAGCAAGATTGCTTGTTGAATCCCAGAAAAAGCCAGGCCAGTGTGGCTAGAACTGAGAGAGCAATGGGGAGTGTGGTAGGAGATAGGGGCTTACTTAATATGATTGAAACTTCAGATTTTATTATAAGTGAGAAGAGAAGCCATTGAAGCATTTTGGGGGAGAAATGACATATGTTTAAAAGGATCACTCTCTCACTACTCTGGGGAAAACAAATTGTACGGGAGCAAGGTTAAAAACAGGAGTCTGGAAGAAGTCATTACAAAAGTCCAGGCAAGAAATGATAGCCAGTATCACAGTGGTGGTGATGGTGGAGGTAGTGAGAAGTGGTTAAATTCTGAAATAATTGAGAAGGAACAGCCAATGGGCTTTACTGCTTTGATTGAATATCAAAGAGAGGAGTCAAGGATGACTTGAAAGTCTGTGGCCTGAGCTAATGACAGACAAAAGCAGCCATTTATAAAACTGCAATAAAATGCTTATAGCTTTTATACAACTTATATAAAACAAATTCACAACCCTTCCACAAATCAAAGTTAATAACACTGATTTAACATAACAGATGTTATTATTTTGTTGATACAATAATTCCCCAAACAAATATGGCCCTATCTACCATGTTTTGGGTTTTTTAGTATGGCACGCTTACCATGTGATGGCTTAATTTTCCCACCACTTTTCTCTACCTGCAGTCCTGGGGAAATTTCATTTATACAGCCTGACTTGACATCATCTGGCCTTCACAAGGTCAGAGTCCAACATCTATGCATTAATTCCACTTCCACTTCTATAGTTTTCTTATTACTCTGAGACAATTAGGGTGGTACTACTTGGCATTAGGGCCATGGTAAATGCAAATTCAGGCCCCGAAATAACAACAAACCACAGAACTGCTTGGTAATAAAGTAGCCATCCAGATGATCTACTATGCATTATTTTTTTTAGAAGATAATGATCAAAATGAAAAACTAACATTAAAAAACTCTCATGGATAACTTTTAGACCTATTTTCATGACTTCAAATTCCCAGGAGTCTGTGGATCTGCTTGAAAACCCTCTAGAACAGAGTCATATCTTACCCAAGGCGTTTGAGTACAAAGGTGGACATTTAAGGCCAAAACTGCATACAGTTCAAATTGTCTGTGAGAATTCTAGTATACACGGTTTTGTTTGTAAGATCCTTTAAAGTAATTCTCATGCACATGTAAGTGTGGGAGCCACTGAGCTAGTCTAAAGGAAAGAAAAGAACAGTTCATCTAGGAAGGAGTTCTTAACCTTTTTTGTGATACTGAACTCTTTGGCAGTTTGGTGAAGCTTATGGACACCTTCTCAGAATGTTTTAAATGGAAGATATTAACCACTTAGAATTACAAAGGAAACCAATAATACTGAAATAAACTTATCAAAATATTAGAAAACAAACTTGTGATATAGTAATATATGTGCTCCTTTATTAATTCATTTAGTAATCAGAGCTAGCAGGGAGCCTAATAACTACAACAATTGCAAAGAGTGATAAACATAAACAATATTTTGAGGTTTCTCTAACTGTAATGCGTTATAAAACATCTGTGATTTCTATTGGTGATTGATGACAAAGTCTCAGATATTGCTAACACCTGTGTGGTCTGTTGCCAACATTCATAAATTAGAGGTTATAAAAACAAAAAATGAATGTTTTCTAACATATTCCTTGATCTACAGAAATCTGGGCATTCAAACCATCTCTCCTCGAGATAACCAATATAAATGAGTATTGGCAAGGAATTCTAAAGGGTTCCTGCCTATCTGCATAGTTTACTTTGTTCTGTTTTCTATCAAGCTTCTATAACCTCTTATAATAGAAATTATTAGAATATTGTGAGGATTAAATAATACCTTGCTGTATATACCTCTTCAGCTGGCTCTTCACCTGTATCCTTTATAATAAACTAGTAAACATAAGTAAGTGTTTCTCTGAGTTCTGTGAGCTGCTCTAGCAAACTAATCAAACTTGAGGAGGAGGTTGTGGGAACCTCCAGTCTGTAGCTCGTTGGTCAGAAGCATGAGTAACAACTTGGGCTTGTGACAGGCATCTGAAGTTGGGGAGTGTAGGACTGAGCCCTTAACCTGTGGGATCTGATGCTATCTCCAGACAGATAGTGCCAGAATTGAGTTAATTGCTTGGTGGTGTTGGAAAACACACATCAGAAGAGGCTAAGTCAGAGAATGGACCAGAAAGGTCAGAAAATGGGTAGGCCCTAGAAGGGCAAAGGCACAATCAAGATCATGCCATGGTAAATACCTGCTGATGTCATTGCCACTTGCTTCTGCTCTACTGGACTCAACATTTGCACAACTGCCACGAATCATCTCTGTTATACCCTGAGCTCTCAAGATTCAAAGTCCTGGGTGGGAGCCTCTGACTGACCAAAGTCACACGTCCACATGCCAGCTTCCAGGCGACTGAGAAAGGAATATCTAATTGTACTTCTTCCATATCCATAGCTGAAGAAGGAACACTGCCTCCCTCCAATCCAAAATAGTATAATGCTCAGGTAACGGGTAACCCACACTGTAAGCATCTACTCATTAATGATCAAGAGCCACACCATAGCTCAGAGGATAAATGACAAACTTGGATTTGCAGCATTCCAGTTTCTAATTCTGTCTCCTTAATTTCCTCTAATCTGAGTAAGTTCTATTTGTTTAAGCTTCATTTGTATCTACAAAATCTTACTTTTCTCATGAGTCTAATAAGAGATATAGTATCCCTGAAGCAGTGTTCAACTATTCATTCATTCACTTATTCATTCAACATTTACTAGATACCCACTATGCTTAAGATATCATGCTAGGTATTGAAAAATAAATAATACAGATATGTGTTCACCAGAAACTAATTATCTAGAACCAGTGAGTGTTGCAAGTACAATGGATGTTCAAAAGAGGAAAACAGAACTATTAACTCTCCAAGGAGTAGGGAATGGGGATGGGCAGGTGACTGATGGCTTCATGGAAGAGATGGCATTTGGATTGCTTTATAACATATAGGTAGAAGTTTTATAGGAAATGGTGTGAACAAATGAATGGAGTTGCAGCATGTTAGCAAATGGCAAGTAACTTAAGTGGTTGTTCTGCTGATTTGGGACAGGACCCTTTGGAAACAAAGCTGGAAGAGTCTATTGGGTCTAGATTGTCAAGCAGCTTGAATACTATGCAAAGGATTGAAAGCTTTTTTCTGTAAATGATGAAAACATTTTAAATTAGAATCAGCCTTCAAGAATAACACTCTAGTTATCTGGCAGTAATATACAGGCTGGACTGGAAACACTTTGTTTAGAAATGTTATGCACACAACAGAGAAAAAGAATTAGAAGAATATACAGATCAACATGTTAATAGTGATTATCTTTCAGTATTGGGAATATAGGCATTTTCTGTTTTCTTTTTACCTTTCTGTATTTTCTATACTGAACATATATTATTTTGTAATAAAAAAAGTTAAAAATATTTTAAAAGACTGAATTAGAATAGGAAACTAGGGCAGGGCGGTCAGGTTATGATTACCAAACAAGAAGGAATGATAGTTTTATTCTAGAATGTTGGCAATGAAATTGAAAGTAGAAGGTGGATACCATGCTTCTAGATGCAAGAATAACACAGTAATAACAAGGCGTAGAGACAGCAATTGATTAGCTGTATAGCCTGAAAAGGCATGGGAGTTGAAGTTAGCTCTGAGGCTCTAAGAACAAGTGACAGGAAAGATAATTGTCCTATGAACAAAAATAGAGAATTCAGTAGAAGAAACAAGTTTAATGGTAGAAAGATGATGAGTGTTTTCTAGCCAAATTGACTTTTAGGCACTAGATGGGCATCCAGGTAGAGACATACAACAAGTAGAAAGAAACGGAGGTTGGAGTTCACAGGAAATGATGGAGCTAGAGATTTAGATCTGGAATTATTTGTGTAAGGTAGATAAACTCAGAAAAGATTATGGTAACTCAGATAAAGAATGCAGAGAGAAGAGAAGGCTATGAATAAAATCTTGGGGAAATACTCCAAAGTTGAATTCTCAGTGAATGCTAGGTAAGGGCTAAGTACAATATTATACTTCCATAATTAGGCATTCACTCCATTTTATATATAGTCAAAAGGTTAAAATGACTTCCCTAAGTCTAACAAATTGAGATGAATAGTCAAAAGAATACTATCAGAAATAAAATCTAGATTTTCATATGACTCTGGCTTCTGCTTCACATCAATTATATATAAAACAATTTTTCTGTCTTTCTGTCTTTGGAAATGTATTCTGAAAACAGAAAACATGCGCAATACAGTAATAAAATGAACCAACTGACTTTTCCTGGTCCTGGGACTGGTCTAGACAATTTCTAAGTTCCAGTTCAACTCTAAAAATCTAAGATTTTCCCATATTGCTTGGTTTTAAAATCTTTTATTAAGATTCATGCACACAAACAAATGCCCGGAGTTCAACACTACTAAAATTCCCAGCAATGTTCACTTTAATTGTTTCAAAGCCAAATAAAAGAAAAACCCAAGATATAAACACCTTTAGCCTCTGCAAATTTTACCTGCCACTGATCTCCAAATAGATGAAGGCGCTGTGAGAGCCCTGTATTTATAACTTTTGACTTCCTGCTACAGGATCACAATGCCAGGCACTGGAGATAATAGAATACATAGAAATAAGAGCTTTGAAAATAAACCTTCTTACAGCTAATGAAGGATTATCTGGCATGCAATTTTTCTAAAACGTCACATCTATTAGCAAGTTCTTTTTTTGTTGTTTGGGACTGTTTCTCTCCTGTCTCCACTTTCTTGCCCTGAAAATCTGAAAATAAAAGTTTTCCATAAGCACAATCAGATTTAGGGACTCAAAAATCTTCAAAATTAAATAGTATTTGCTTAAATTTGTATTTACTTCTTTGGAAAAAGGTGTACTTGGCCTCCACTATGAACTGAATTGTGTCGCCCCAAAATTTAGACTTTGAAACTCTAACCGCCAATGTGACTATATTTGGAGATAGGGCCTTTGGGAGGTAATTAAGATTAAATGAGGTCATAAGGGTAGGGCCCTAATTCAATAGGATTAGTGGTTTTATAAGAAGAGGAAGAAAGATCTCTCTCTCCCTCGCCTACTTCACACATGCAAGGAGGAAAGGCAATGTGAGCACAACTCCAGAAAGCAGGCACTCTACAAGCCAGGAAGAAAGCCCTCAGCAGAAACTTAGTTGACACCTTGATCTTGGACTTCATAGCCTCTAGAGCTGTGAAAAAATACATTTCTGTTATCTAAACCACCCAGTCTGGGGTATTTTGTTACAGTAGCCTGAGCACACCACGATAACCTCCTGAAGGAACTTCTGGACTAAGATTTGGACAATTTTTAAATGTTTGCTAAATTGCTAGTCAAAATGTATTCTTTTTCAGGTAGCTAGAAAAACGGATCCTTTGATAATCCTTTTCCTTTCAAAATATATCTTGATAATTCAAAGAATTGGGTAGAAATATTCTTCTTTGAACTAGAAGGAAAAGTTTACAATTATTTCAGTAGTCTCCACTCAATAACTTAAAAAACACACACAAACAAATAAGGTAATTAGAGTATACATACTTGATTAAGTGTAAAATCTTGACCTAAAATTTGTTTCCAAAGACTCTTTACATTTATTTGATCTTTCAACAATACTGCCTCTGAATATGAACCTCAAATGTATAAGACCCACAAGATATAAGTGATTACAAGTACTTTCTTGTTCAGGTATTTAAAGCAATTTCTTCATCCTTGAATGATTTACTTGAAATTTAGAAAGTGAATGAACACTATAAACTCTTTAAAGCTGTTCATGCATGGAATCCATCCTCTATACTACTGTCAGCACTATCAACCTGAAAGTAAAAGCTGACCATGCCACTCTCCAGCTTAAAACCCTTTAATCTCATCATGTACAGGAAATAAAAACCAAGCACCTCGTAGATGGCAAATGAAATCCTCTGATCTGTTCCTTGTCTGCTCTTGAACCCTGTCCTTAGTATCTCTGGGGCCCCCACTGGATGCCTCAGCTGTCTCAAACAACTCCCCTGGGATATCAAGAAGCACCTATTGGCAATCCCTTTCTTCTCATTTTTTGGTAACTAGAATTTGTTCAAGAATCTACTTAGATAGTACCACTTCAGGGAAACTTTCCTGATTCTCCCTTAAGCTGGGGTGGGTTTTTCCCTTTCTGTTCCTGCAGAAGGGTGCTGTAAACATTTCTTATGTACCTGGTATTAACACAAGAGTTAGGTTGTCTTAGGTAAATGTATCCCCATGAGGACCATATACTGCTAGAGGACAGGGATCATATTTATATCACCAGAGCCTGACATACTGGCTGGTACACTGCATGTGGCCAAAAAATGCTGTTGAATTATACTAATTCATATACCAAATGTATTAAGGCATTTATGATTTTAGGGAATGGTACTGTAAATATTTTTGTTATGCAAGTAACCATCACTCCTTCATGTGTTCTACAGGTTGCTTTACTTAAAATGAACTTGACCTTTATTTTGGAAATTTATTATTTTATTGAACTACATGGTACCCAAATGTCAATAATTTCAGAATTATCAGCACTTTCAACTTACTTGTACAAGAACCTATTTATTTTAATGGATGTCTTAAAGAACTGGCATTTGATATTATACCATTTAAACATCTAGAAACCCCTTCAGAGTCCGAATCTACATGTATTAGTTTAAAAAAAGTGAAATAAAATCTATGTTACATATTAAACAAAAATTTTATTCTGCTAGGGGCTGGCCCCGTGGCTGAGTGGTTAAGTCTGCGAGCTCCTCTGCAGGAGGCCCAGTGTTTCATTGGTTCGAATCCTGGGCACGGACATGGCACTGCTCATCAAGCCACGCTGAGGCAGCGTCCCACATGCCACAACTAGAAGGACCCCACAACGAAGAATATACAACTATGTACCGGGGGGGCTTTGGGGGGAAAAGGAAAAAAATAAAATCTTTAAAAAAAAAAAAAATTTTATTCTGCTATACAATATTTTTTTCACTTGGACAGTCATAATACGTGGTGTCCTTGCATTAAGTAGTTTAGAATGCATTACTTTGGCCTGCCTTCAGTCAGTAAGTCCAAAATACTGCTTATATTGGTTTATAGGAGTTCAGTCTTTTATTAGAATTTTTAAAAAATGTTCATTCATTGTTGCCTTTGATAAATGAACTAATCTTAGAACAAATATAACAGAAAAGAGAAAATCAACAACATGTATTTTAGACTATTGCAGGCATTAAAGATGGAAAGAAGTAAGAATTACTTTCATTAGCAGGGCCTAGTTTAATGTAATCAACACTAGGATTTATTCAATGCTCACTATGTGCCAGTCACTGTACATTACCTCATTAACTCCTCAACACAACACTCAGAAAGACTTACTATTATTGATCTCATTCTACGGATAAAAATCTGAGGCCCAGCTTCACAGAGCTAGTGTATGGTAGAGCCAGGATTCAAATCTAGACTGTCTAACCTCAAGCCCAGTCTCTTAACTACTATGGTACAGTTTTCACTTAAATCACTGTATAAAAGATTTCAGAAATAATGGCTTGATAAATTATAAAGGATTCCTTCTAGCCTGCAATATTCCTGAATACTAACCGCTTAATCATTTTGATTTGCTTTACCTAAGGCCAAACCAGAAGGTCAAGCCCCCAATCTAAACCTGTCTTTTTACTTTGTGCTTTTAAAGTAAAAGCAATGTCATTATTGAGAATTTCTGTTCTGTGAAAAGTAGTGTGCCAATTCAAGACAAGGGAAGTCTAAGTATTCTAAAATCTTCTGAGGTAATCCTGTACTGGGACTTTGAGAGATGCCTTTATACCCTCAAAAGTTAGCATTTAAAACTTGAAACTCTTGCCTAATTTCTAATGTTGAAAGGATAACTCAGCTTTCTTAGTCACTTTTAATTTTGCTTTGCCACTGGCAGATAGGGTAAGCATACACACATGCTGACAGAATGCATGTTAGAGCAGTTTGCGCCTGTTGAAAGTTGCCTTACACTGTTTCAGCAATTCTCTCACAGGAACTGTCTTTTTCAAAAGTATATGCATCTATATCTATTCTAACTAATATACACGTAAACAAAGAAAATCAATATTAAATTGCCTTTTAAAAAGAAAACAGTGAAATAACAACTGACTTGGGCTATCTTCAAGTTCTTAAATTAACATTTGAGAGGTACAGAAAGTGTAAAAGGAACTGAACTTAATTAGCATCCAGAAGAATGTATGCAATATATAGTAAAGGTCTATCCCTAAGGTGTTTAAAACGTAGAAGGAGAGATGAACAACTTAAACAAATAATGATACCTATAGTAAATAGAATCACCTCCTAAATCTTCTTGCTTCCAAACTCTCCCATACATGGCCTGAAATGTCATTTCCCTAACACAGACAGCTCTAATAGGATCACTGTACTATTTAAAAATCTTTTCTGGAGGGGCTGGCCCCGTGGCCGAGTGGTTAAGTTCATGCACTCCGCTGCAGGTGGCCCAGTGTTTCGTTGGTTCGAATCCTGGGCGCGGACATGGCACTGCTCATCAAACCACGCTGAGGCAGCGTCCCACATGCCACAACTAGAAGGACCCACAATGAAGAATATACAACTATGTACTGGGGGGCTTTGGGGAGAAAAAGGAAAAAAATAAAATCTTTAAAAAAAAAAAAAAAACTT